>NC_041391.1:699449461-699464141 GCF_002162155.2 Triticum dicoccoides | reverse complement strand
ACCTTGTAACACAGGCAAGAACCCCTTCTTGGATTGATCCATATTGAACTTCTTCAATATCTTATCAAGGTATGTGCTTTGTGAAAGACCTATGAGGCGTCTTGATCTATCTCTATAGATTTTGATGCCCAATATATAAGCAGCTTCTCCAAGGTCCTTCATTGAAAAACTTTTATTCAAGTAGGCCTTGATGCTGTCCAAGAGTTCTATATCATTTCCCATCAAAAGTATGTCATCTACATATAATATGAGAAATGCTACAGAGCTCCCACTCACTTTCTTGTAAACGCAGGCTTCTCCATAAGTCTGTGTAAACCCAAACGCTTTGATCATCTCATCAAAGCGAATGTTCCAACTCCGAGATGCTTGCACCAGCCCATAAATCGAGCGTTGGAGCTTGCACACTTTGTCAGCATTCTTAGGATCGACAAAACCTTCCGGCTGCATCATATACAATTCTTCCTTAAGGAAACCATTAAGGAATGCCGTTTTGACGTCCATTTGCCATATTTCGTAATCATAGAATGCGGCAATTGCTAACATGATTCGGACGGACTTCAGCTTCGCTACCGGTGAGAAAGTCTCATCGTAGTCAACCCCTTGAACTTGTCGATAACCCTTAGCGACAAGCCGAGCTTTATAGATGGTCACATTACCATCCGCGTCTGTCTTCCTCTTAAAGATCCATTTATTTTCTATGGCTCGCCGTTCAACGGGCAAGTCAGTCAAAGTCCATACTTCGTTTTCATACATGGATCCTATCTCGGATTTCATGGCTTCTAGCCATTTGTCGGAATCCGGGCCCGCCATCGCTTCTTCATAGTTCGAAGGTTCACCGTTGTCTAACAACATGATTTCCAAGACAGGGTTGCCGTACCACTCTGGTGCGGAACGTGTCCTTGTGGACCTTCGAATTTCAGTAGGAGCTTGATCAGAAGTATCTTGATCATTATCATTAACTTCCTCTCTAGTCGGTAATGGCACCTCAGGAACATTTTCTTGAGTTGCTGCATTTTCTGGTTCAAGAGGTAATACTTCATCAAGCTCTACTTTCCTCCCACTTACTTCTTTCGAGAGAAACTCTTTCTCCAGAAAGGACCCATTCTTGGCAACAAAGATCTTGCCTTCGGATCTGAGGTAGAAGGTGTACCCAATAGTTTCTTTTGGGTATCCTATGAAGACGCATTTTTTCGATTTGGGTTCGAGCTTTTCAGGTTGAAGTTTCTTGACATAAGCATCGCATCCCCAAACTTTTAGAAACGACAGCTTAGGTTTCTTCCCAAACCATAATTCATACGGTGTCGTCTTAACGGATTTCGACGGATCCCTATTTAAAGTGAATGCGGCAGTCTCTAAAGCATAGCCCCAAAAAGAAAGCGGTAAATCGGTAAGAGACATCATAGATCGCACCATATCTAACAGAGTGCGATTACGACGTTCGGACACACCATTACGCTGAGGTGTTCCAGGCGGCGTGAGTTGTGAAACTATTCCACATTTTCTTAAGTGTGCCCCAAACTCGTGACTCAAGTATTCTCCTCCACGATCTGATCGTAGAAACTTGATTTTCCTGTCATGTTGATTTTCAACCTCACTCTGAAATTCCTTGAACTTTTCAAAGGTTTCAGACTTGTGTTTCATTAAGTAGATATACCCATACCTACTTAAATCATCAGTGAGGGTGAGAACATAACGATAGCCACCGCGAGCCTCAACACTCATTGGACCGCACACATCGGTATGTATGATTTCCAATAAGTCGGTTGCTCGCTCCATTGTTCCTGAGAACGGAGTCTTGGTCATTTTACCCATAAGGCATGGTTCGCACGTGTCAAATGATTCATAATCAAGAGACTCTAAAAGTCCATCAGCATGGAGCTTCTTCATGCGTTTGACACCTATGTGACCAAGGCGGCAGTGCCACAAGTATGTGGGACTATCATTATTAACCTTACTTCTTTTGGTACTCACATTATGAATATGTGTAGCATCACGTTCGAGATTCATAAAGAATAAACCATTCACCATAGGAGCATGACCATAAAACATATCTCTCATAAAAATGGAACAACCATTATTCTCAGATTTAAAAGAGTAGCCATCTCGAATTAAACGAGATCCCGATACAATGTTCATGCTCAAAGCTGGCACTAAATAACAATTATTAAGGTTTAAAACTAATCCCGAAGGGAGATGCAGAGGTAGCGTGCCGACGGCGATCACATTGACCTTGGAACCATTCCCGACGCGCATCGTAACCTCGTCCTTTGCCAGTTTCCGTTTATTCCGCAGCCCCTGCTTTGAGTTACAAATGTGAGCAACTGCACCGGTATCAAATACCCAGGAGCCACTACGGGCACTAGTAAGGTACACATCAATTACATGTATATCACATATACCTTTGGTTTTGCCGGCCTTCTTATCCGCTAAGTACTTAGGGCAGTTCCGCTTCCAGTGACCGCTTCCCTTGCAATAAAAGCACTCAGTCTCGGGCTTGGGTCCATTCTTTGGCTTCTTCCCGGCAGCTTGCTTGCCGGGCGCGGCAACCTCCTTGCCGTCCTTCTTGAAGTTCTTTTTACCCTTGCCTTTCTTGAACTTAGTGGTTTTATTGACCATCAACACTTGATGTTCCTTCCTGACTTCTACCTCTGCTGATTTCAGCATAGCAAATACTTCAGGAATGGTCTTTTCCATCCCTTGCATATTGAAGTTCATCACAAAGCTCTTGTAGCTTGGTGGAAGCGACTGGAGGATTCTGTCAATGACCGCATCATCCGGGAGATTAACTCCCAGCTGAGTCAAGCGGTTATGCAACCCAGACATAGTGAGTATGTGCTCACTGACAGAACTGTTTTCCTCCATCTTACAGCTGAAGAATTTGTCGGAGACTTCATATCTCTCAACCCGGGCATGAGCTTGGAAAACCATTTTCAGCTCTTCGAACATCTCATATGCTCCATGTCTCTCAAAACGCTTTTGGAGCCCCGGCTCTAGGCTGTAAAGCATGCCGCACTGAACGAGGGAGTAGTCATCGAAACGTGCCTGCCAAGCGTTCATAACATCTTGTTCTGCAGGGAGAATGGGTGCATCACCAAGCGGTGCTTGTAGGACATAATCTTTCTTGGCAGCTATGAGGATGATCCTCAGGTTCCGGACCCAGTCCGTATAGTTGCTGCCATCGTCTTTCAGCTTGGTTTTCTCTAGGAACGCGTTGAAGTTGAGGACTACGTTGGCCATTTAATCTACAAGACATATTGTAAAATATTTAGACTAAGTTCATGATAATTAAGTTCAACTAATCAAATTATTAATGAACTCCCACTTAGATTAGACATCCCTCTAGTCATCTAAGTATTACATGATCCGAGTTAAACTAGACCGTGTCCGATCATCACGTGAGACGGACTAGTCAACATCGGTGAACATCTTCATGTTGATCGTATCTTCTATACGACTCATGCTCGACCTTTCGGTCTTCCGTGTTCCGAGGCCATGTCTGTACATGCTAGGCTCGTCAAGTCAACCTAAGTGTTTGCATGTGTAAATCTGTCTTACACCCGCTGTATGTGAACGTCTGAATAAAACACCCGATCATCACGTGGTGTTTTGAAACAGCGAACTGTCGCAACGGTGCACAGTTAGGGGGAACACTTCTTGAAATTAGTATGAGGGATCACCTTATTTACTACCGTCGTTCTAAGTAAACAAGATGCAAAACATGATAAACATCACATGCAATCAAATAATAAACGTGACATGATATGGCCAATATCACATAGCTCCTTTGATCTCCATCTTGGGGCTCCATGATCATCTTGTCACCGGCTTGACACCATGATCTCCATCATCATGATCTCCATCATCGTGTCTCCATGAAGTTGCTCGCCAACTATTACTTCTACTACTATGGCTAACGCGTTTAGCAATAAAGTAAAGTAATTTACATGGCGTTTCTCGATGACACGCAGGTCATATAAAAGAATAAAGACAACTCCTATGGCTCCTGCCGGTTGTCATACTCATCGGCATGCAAGTCGTGAATCCTATTACAATAGCATGAACATCTCATACATCACATATAGATCATTCATCATTCATCACAACTTTGGCCATATCATATCACAAACCACTTGCTGCAAAAACAAGTTAGACGTCCTCTAATTGTTGTTGCAAGTTTTACGTGGCTGAATTAGGGTTCTAGCAAGAACGTCTTCTTACCTACGTTAAAGCCACAACGTGATTTTTCAACTTCTATTTACCCTTCATAAGGACCCTGTTCATCGATTCCGCTCCAACTAAAGTAGGAGAGACAGACACCCGCCAGCCACCTTATGCAACTAGTGCATGTTAGTCGGTGGAACCGGTCTCACGTAAGCGTACGTGTAAGGTTGGTCCGGGCCGCTTCATCCCACAATACCGCTGAAGCAAGAAAGGACTAGTAACGGCAAGAAAGTTGACAAATCTACGCCCACAACAAATTGTGTTCTACTCGCGCAAGAAGAACTACGCATAGACCTAGCTCATGATGCCACTGTTGGGGAACGTTGCAGAAAACAAAAATTTTCCTACTCGTTTCACCAAGATCATCTAGGAGTTCATCTAGCAACGAGTGATTAGATGCATCTACATACCTTTGTAGATCGCGCACGGAAGCGTTCAAAAGAACGGTGATGATGTAGTCGTACTCGACGTGATTCAAATCACCGATGACCAGCGCCGAACGGACGGCACCTCCGCGTTCAACACACGTACGAAACAGCCACGTCTCCTCCTTCTTGATCCAGCAAGGGAGGGAGGAGAGGTTGAGGGAGATGGCACCAGCAGCAGCACGACGGCGTGGTGTTGATGGAGCTGCAGTACTCCGGCAGAGCTTCGCTAAGCACTACGGAGGTAGAGGAGGTGTTGGGGAGGGAGAAGGAGGCAACCAAAGGCCAGGGCGTTCAGGTATGAAGTCCCTCCTCTCCCCCACTATATATAGGGGTGCCAAGGGGGGGTGGCCGGCCCTAGGAGATCCAATCTCCTAGGGGGTGCGGCGGCCAAGGGGGGTTTCCCTCCCCCCAAAGGCACCTAGGAGGTGCCTTACTCTCCTAGGACTCTTGCCCCCGTAAACCCTAGGCACATGGGCCTATGTGGGGCTGGTGCCCTTGGCCCATTAGGCCAAGGCGCACCCCCTACAGCCCATGTGGCCCCCCGGGACAGGTGGACCCACCCGGTGGACCCCCAGGACCCTTCCGGTGGTCCCGGTACAATACCGATAACCCCGAAACTTGTCCCGATGCCCGAAACAGGACTTCCCATATATAAATCTTTATCTCCGGACCATTCCGGAACTCCTCGTGATGTCCGGGATCTCATCCGGGACTCCGAACAACATTCGGGTTACTGCATATACATATCCCTACAACCCTAGCGTAACCGAACCTTAAGTGTGTAGACCCTACGGGTTCGGGAGACAAGCAGACATGACCGAGACGACTCTCCGGTCAATAACCAACAGCGGGATCTGGATACCCATGTTGGCTCCCACATGCTCCACGATGATCTCATTGGATGAACCACGATGTCGAGGATTCAATCAACCCCGTACGCTATTCCCTTTGTCTATCGATATGTTACTTGCCCGAGATTCGATCGTCGGTATCCCAATACCTCGTTCAATCTCGTTACCGGCAAGTCACTTTACTCGTACCGTAATGCATGATCCCGTGACCAGACACTTGGTCACTCTGAGCTCATTATGATGATGCATTACCGAGTGGGCCCAGTGATACCTCTCCGTCATATGGAGTGACAAATCCCAGTCTTGATCCATGTCACCCAACAGACACTTTCGGAGATACCCGTAGTCTACCTTTATAGTCACCCAGTTACGTTGTGACGTTTGGCATACCCAAAGCACTCCTACGGTATCCGGGAGTTACACGATCTCATGGTCTAAGGAAAAGATACTTGACATTGGAAAACTCTAGCAAACGAACTATACGATCGTGTGCTATGTTTAGGATTGGGTCTTGTCCATCACATCATTCTCCTAATGATGTGATCTCGTTATCAATGACATCCAGTGTCCATAGTCAGGAAACCATGACTATCTGTTGATCAACGAGCTAGTCAACTAGAGGCTCACTAGGGACATGTTGGTGTCTGTTATTCACACATGTATTACGATTTCCAGATAACACAATTATAGCATGAATAAAGACAATTATCATGAACAAGGAAATATAATAATAATGCTTTTATTATTGCCTCTAGGGCATATTTCCAACAATACAACCAGAAGGTTTTGTCAATCCTAGAAGATGCTAACAAGTATGCAAAGCTCCAGCAATCCTTCTAAGGACTGGAGTAAGCATCTCGGAGTTGGAATATACGCTTCGATGAGATGATCAAAGATTTTGGGTTTATACAATGTTTATGAGAAACTTGTATTTCCAAAGAAGTGAGTGGGAGCACTATAGAATTTCTGATGAGTATATGTTATTGGCATATTGTTGATCAGAAATGATGTAGAATTTCTAGACAGCATATAGGGTTATTTGAAAAGTGTTTTTCAATGGAAAACCTGGATTAAGCTACTTGAACATTGAGCATCAAGATCTATAAAGATAGATCAAAAACGCTTAATAGTACTTTCAAATAAATACATGCCGTGACAAGATTTTGAAGGAGTTCAAAATAGATTGGCAAAGAAGGAGTTCTTGGTTGTGTTATAAGGTATGAGTATTGAGAAAGACTCAAGACCTGACCACGGCAGAAAAGAGCGAAAGGACGAAGGTCGTCCCCTGTGCTTTAGACTTAGGCTCTACAGTATGCTATGCTGTGTACCGCACCTGAAGTGTGCATTGCCATGAGTCAGTCAAGGAGTACAAGTGTGATCCAGGAATGGATCACGGGACAACGGTCAAGTTTATCCTTAGTAACTAGTGGACTAAGGAATTTTCTCGATTATGGAGGTGGTAAAAGAGTTCGTCGTAAAGGGTTACGCCGATGCAAACTTTGACACTAATCCGGATTATTCTAAGTAGTAAACCGGATTCATATAGTAGAACGGTTATTTGGAGCTGCATCTAGGAGATGACATAGAGATTTGCAAAGCACACACGGATCTGAAAGGTTCAGATCCGTTGACTAATAACCCCTCTCACAAGCGAGATATGATCAAACCCCATGGGTGTTGATTCATTACAATCACATAGTGATGTGAACTAGATTATTGACTCTAGTGCAAGTGGGAGACTATTGGAAATATGCCCTAGAGGCAATAATAAAATGGTTATTATTGTATTTCCTTGTTCATGATAATTGTCTATTATTCATGCCATAATTGTATTAACCGGAAATTGCAATACATGTGTGAATACATAGACCACAACTTGTCCCTAGTGAGCCTCTAGTTGACTAGCTCGTGATCAACAGATGGTCATGGTTTCCTGACCATGGACATTGGATGTCATTGATAATGGGATCACATCATTAGGAGAATGATGTGATGGACAAGACCCAATCCTAAGCATAGCACAAGATCGTGTAGTTCGTTTGCTAAAGTTTTTCTAATGTCAAGTATCATTTCCTTAGACCATGAGATTGTGTAACTCTCTGATACCGTAGGAGTACTTTGGGTGTACCAAACGTCACAACGTAACTGGGTGGCTATAAAGGTGCACTACAGGTATCTCCGAAAGTGTCGGTTGGGTTGGCACGAATCGAGACTGGGATTTGTCACTCCGTATGACGGAGAGGTATCTCTAGGCCCACTCGGCAATGCATCATCATAATGAGCTCAATGTGACTAAGTCGTTAGTCACGGGATCATGCATTATGAAACGAGTAAAGTGACTTGCCGGTAACGAGACTGAACGAGGTATTGGGATACCGACGATCGAATCTCGGGCAAGTAACATACCGATTGACAAAGGGAATTGCATACGGGATTGCTTGAATCCTTGACATCGTGGTTCATCCGATGAGATCATCGTGGAACATGTGGGAGCCAACATGGGTATCCAGATCCCGCTGTTGGTTATTGATCGTAGAACGTCTTGGTCATGTCTGCATGGTTCCCGAACCTGTAGGGTCTACACACTTAAGGTTCGGTGACGCTAGAGTTGTTATGGGAAATAGTATGTGGTTACCGAAGGTTGTTCGGAGTCCTAGATAAGATCCCGGACATGACGAGGAGCTCCGGAATGGTCCGGAGGTGAAGATCGGTATATTGGACGAAGGGTATTGGAGTCCGAAATTGTTCCGGGGGTACCAGGTGATGACCAGCGTGTGTGAAAGGGGTTTCGGAGGCCCCGGCAAGCGTTGGGGGGCCTTATGGGCCAAGGGGAGAGGGCACATCAGCCCACTAAGGGGCTGAGCGCCCCTCCCACCCCATCTCACGTAACCAGGAGAGGTGGGGGCGCCACCCCTAGGGCAGCCGCCCCTCCCGGCTTGGGGGGCATGTTTTTTAGAGGGTGGGGGCGCCCAAACCCATCTAGGGTTTCTCCTGTGGCCGCTGCCCCTCCCCTAGGGAACCCTAGGGCGCCTCCCCCTCCTCCCTTCCCCCTATATATAGTGAGGGAGAGAGAGGGCAGCCGCACCCTTCCCCTGGCGCAGCCCTCTCCCTCCTCCAACACCTCCTCCTCCTCCGTAGTGCTTGGCGAAGCCCTGCCGGAGAACCACGAGCTCCATCACCACCATGCCGTCGTGCTGTCGGAGTTTTCCCACAACTTCTCATCTCCCCTTGCTGGATCAAGAAGGAGGAGATGTCCCCGGGCTGTACGTGTGTTGAACGCGGAGGCACCGTTGTTCGGTGCTTAGATCAGATTCGGCCGCGATCTGAATCGCTTCGTGAACGACTCCACCGACCGCGTTCTTGTAACGCTTCCGCTTAGCGATCTTCAAGGGTATGAAGATGCACTCCCTCTCTCTCTCGTTGCTAGTCTGTCCATAGATTGATCTTGGTGATGCGTAGAAAATTTTGAATTTCTGCTACGTTCCCCAACACTAACATGATGAGGGTTTATGGGCCCCACTTGACAGTTCGCTTTAAGTAAAACTCTTCTAGTAAGGCCCAACATTGGTTTTACCATTTGCCCAACATAATAACTAAACTTGATATTAAATTTGACGCATGGGGAGTTATCATTACCCAAGGAGTAATTTAACATAATACAGGGGGCATTGTAGGATCGAAAGTATGTCTAGAGGGGGAGTGATTAGACTACTTGACCAAATAAAAACCTAACCTTTTCCCAATTTTAATTCTTAGCAGATTTTAGCAACTTAGCACAAGTCAAGCAATCAACCTACACATGCAATTCTAAGAGTATAGCAGCGGAATGTAAATCATTGCATGTGAAGGCAAAGGTGAGGAGTTTGGAGAGAGCAAACACAATGTTGACACGGAGATTTTTTGGCGTGGTTCCGATAGGTGGTGCTATCGTACATCCACGTTGATGGAGACTTCAACCCACAAAGGGTAACGGTTGCACGAGTCCACGGAGGGCTCCACCCACGAAGGGTCCATGAAGAAGCAACCTTGTCTATCCCACCATGGCCATCGCCCACGAAGGACTTGCCTCACTTGGGTAGATCTTCATGAAGTAGGCAATCTCCTTGCCCTTACAAACTCCTTGGTTCGACTCCACAATCTTGACAGAGGCTCCCAAGTGACACCTAACCAATCTAGGAGACACCACTCTCCAAAAGTTAATAGATGGTGTGTTGATGATGAACTCCTTGCTCTTGTGCTTCAAATGATAGTCTCCCCAACACTCAACTCTCTGTCACATATTTGGCTATGCTGGGAAGATGATTTGAGTGGAAAGCAACTTGGGGAAGGTTAGAGATAAGATTCTTGTGGTTCGAATGGAATGTCTTGGTCTCAACACATGAGTAGGTGGTTCTCTCTTAGAAAATGAATGGTGGAAGTGTAGGCACGTTCTAATAGCTCTCTCCACGAATGAAGAATGGGTGGGGGTATATATAGCCTCCACACAAAATCTAACTGTTACACACAGATTCCCAAACTCGGTGAGACTGAATGGCGAAACTCGGTCAGACCGATTCAGATCAAAATATGAATGTTAGGCTTTTCTATGGGACCGATATGATCAACTTGGTGGGACCGATGCGCTAGGGTTAGGGCATAACGTAATCTCGGTGAGACTAATCACATGAACTCGGTGGGACCAATTTCAGTAATAGGCAAATAGGGAGTTGGTCAGGCAAACTCGGTGGGACCGATTCGCTCATTTCGATGGGACCGAAACTTACGAAAAGGAAACAGGGAGTTTGCATTGTGAACTCAATGGGACCGATTCGCTCATTTTGGTGGGACCGAAATGTTATGAAAAGGAAACAGGGAGTTTGCAATCTCATCTTGGTGAGACCGAGATCCCTATCGGTGAAACCGAACTGATTAGGGTTTGTGGCAGTGGCTATGTCAAAAGAACTCGGTGGCACCGGATATATCAAATCGGTGGGGCCGAGTTTGACTTTTAGGTTTAGGACATCTGTGGAAATGAGAAAGTGGTTGAGGGTTTTGGATATCACTAAGCACTTTGAGAAAGTAAGCCATTAAGCAACACCTGATCCCCTTTTAATAGTATTGGCTTTCCTATAGACTCAATGTGATCTTGGATCACCAAAATGAAAATGTAGAGTCTTGAGCTTGTTTCCAATATGTGTCCTTAGAATTTTGAGGGGTCCACATCTCTAGTCCATGCCATGCCAATCATTGAACTTTCTGAAATGATCATCTTTAAAGAGCATTAGTTCAATGAGCTATATGTTGTTAAGAATTACCAAAACCACCCAGGGATTAGTTGCACTTTCAATCTCCCCCTTTTTGTTAATTGATGATAACATATAGATCAAAGCTTCGATAAATGATAATAAGAATGAAAAACATCGTCGCTTTGAGAAGTATGTGATAAGTAAGAGCTCCCCCTAAATTTTTGCTTTTTTAAGATTTCCTTTTGAATGCAAATGCACAACCAATTAGGATCATGGGTTACTCTTCCATGTCACATACATCTTGGTGGAGCGCTCAAAATGATAGAAATAGGAGCAAGCACTCATCACCAAGGCAAAGTGAATGATCATACATAAAAGATAGGGAATATCATCATCCAAGCGCGAGCATTAAGCATGAAATGATCAAACACATGACCATGCAAAGTATCTCACACACACAAACATAAAGTATCAACCAAGCAAACAAGCAAATAATTAGACAAAGAAGCAAAGCTCTCACTCCCTCGAAGCCTATGATATATACACTTTCTCCCCCTTTGGCAACAAGTTACCAAAAAGCTTGAAAATGCATAGTCCTATGCGGCTCTCTAAGCTTGATCTTAAGGAGGAGGTATTGAGAGGACTCCATGGATGAAAGCATTTTTTGAAGTTGATGGAGCTGGTGGAGTTGCCACTGGAGCGCCAACTGGAGTTGTGGTTGCAGGTGCTGATGTTGTAGCTCTAGTGTTTGGCACTAGCACTGCTACAGACCTTTGTTCCCTAGGCACTCTCTGAAACACCTCAGTGGTTACTTCCCCTTCCTCTCTTCTGCTTCTTCTTGGATTTGCTCAACTGTTGTTTGTATCTCTGTCACCTTCAAGTCAAGAACATAGAACTTTGTTTCAATGATCCTCTCCAGGCTCTCTTGGTTCTGAGTCAGGGTGGCCAGTCCTTTCTCAATCCTCAAAGTAGACTGAATAAGATATCCAAGTTGGTCTTGCATTGATTTGAGGAAAATCCATGAAGCTTCTTCAGCACTTGGCATCTTTGTTGCCTTCTCAGCTTTTGCTTTCTGCCTCTTCTCTTGAGCTTCCACAGATGTGGGATCTTCAGCATTCATGACAACAGTGTTGTTGGGTTTCGTAGTAATTTCAAAAAATTTCCTACGCACACGCAAGATCATGTGATGCATAGCAACGAGGGGAGAGTATTGTCTACGTACCCAACGCAGACCGACTGCGGAAGCGATGACACGACGTAGAGGAAGTAGTCGTACGTCTTCTCGATCCAACCGATCAAGCACCGAAACTACGGTACCTCCGAGTTCGAGCACACGTTCAGCTCGATGACGATCCCCGGACTCCGATCCAGCAAAGTGTCGGGGAAGAGTTTCGTCAGCACGACGGCGTGGTGACGATCTTGATGAACTACAGCAGCATGGCTTCGCCTAAACTCCGCTACAGTATTATCGAGGAATATGGTGGCAGGGGGCACCGCACACGGCTAAGGAATCGATCACGTGGATCAACTTGTGTCAACTTGTGTGTTTCGAGGTGCCCCTGCCTCCGTATATAAAGGAGGAGAGGAGGGAAGGCTGGCCGGCCAAGGGGAGGAGGCGCAGGAGAGTCCTACTCCCTCTGGGAGTAGGATTCCCCCTCCAATCCTAGTCCAACTAGGATTCCTCGGAGGGGAAAAGAGGAGGAGGGGGCCGGCCACCTCTCCTAGTCCTAATAGGACTATGGGAAGGGGGGCGCGCAGCCCAACTAGGGCAGCCCCTTCTCTTTTCCACTAAGGCCCACTATGGCCCAAATAGCTCCCGGGGGGTTCCGGTAACCCTCCCGGTATTCCGGTAAAATCCCGATTTCACCCGGAACACTTCCGATATCCAAATATAGGCTTCCAATATATCAATCTTTACGTCTCGACCATTTCGAGACTCCTCGTCATGTCCGTGATCACATCTGGGACTCCGAACAACCTTCGGTACATCAGAATGCATAAACTCATAATATAACTGTCATCGTAACCTTAAGCGTGCGGACCCTACGGGTTCGAGAACAATGTAGACATGACCGAGACACGTCTCCGGTCAATAACCAATAGCGGGACCTGGATGCCCATATTGGCTCCTACATATTCTACGAAGATCTTTATCGGTCAGACCGCATTAACAACATACGTTGTTCCCTTTGTCATCGGTATGTTACTTGCCCGAGATTCGATCGTCGGTATCCAATACCTAGTTCAATCTCGTTACTGGCAAGTCTCTTTACTCGTTCCGTAATACATCATCTCACAACTAACATATTAGTTGTAATGCTTGCAAGGCTTATGTGATGTGTATTACCGAGAGGGCCCAGAGATACCTCTCCGACAATCGGAGTGACAAATCCTAATCTCGAAATACGCCAACCCAACATCGACCATTGGAGACACCTGTAGTACTCCTTTATAATCACCCAGTTACATTGTGACGTTTGGTAGTACCCAAAGTGTTCCTCCGATAAACGGGAGTTGCATAATCTCATAGTCATAGGAACATGTATAAGTCATGAAGAAAGCAATAGCAACATACTAAACGATCGGGTGCTAAGCTAATGGAATGGGTCATGTCAATCAGATCATTCTACTAATGATGTGACCTCGTTAATCAAATAACAACTCATTGTTCATGGTTAGGAAACATAACCATCTTTGATTAACGAGCTAGTCTAGTAGAGGCATACTAGTGACACTTTGTTTGTCTATGTATTCACACATGTATTATGTTTCCGGTAAATACAATTCTAGCATGAATAATAAACATTTATCATGATTATAAGGAAATAAATAATAACTTTATTATTGCCTCTAGGGCATATTTCCTTCAGTCTCCCACTTGCACTAGAGTCAATAATCTAGATTACACTGTAATGATTCTAACACCCATGGAGCTTTGGTGTTGATCATGTTTTGCTCGTGGAAGAGGCTTAGTCAACGGGTCTGCAACATTCAGATCCGTATGTATCTTGCAAATCTCTATGTCTCCCACCTGGACTAGATCCCGGATGGAGTTGAAGCGTCTCTTGATGTGTTTGGTCCTTTTGTGAAATCTGGATTCCTTTGCCAAGGCAATTGCACCAGTATTGTCACAAAAGATTTTCATTGGACCCGATGCACTAGGTATGACACCTAGATCGGATATGAACTCCTTCATCCAGACTCCTTCATTTGCTGCTTCCGAAGCAGCTATGTATTCCGCTTCACATGTAGATCCCGCTACGACGCTTTGTTTAGAACTGCACCAACTGACAGCTCCACCGTTTAATGTAAACACGTGTCCGGTTTGCGATTTAGAATCGTCCGGATCAGTGTCAAAGCTTGCATCAACGTAACCTTTTACGATGAGCTCTTTGTCACCTCCATATACGAGAAACATATCCTTAGTCCTTTTCAGGTATTTCAGGATGTTCTCGACCGCTGTCCAGTGATCCACTCCTGGATTACTTTGGTACCTCCCTGCTAAACTTATAGCAAGGCACACATCAGGTCTGGTACACAGCATTTCATACATGATAGAGCCTATGGCTGATGCATAGGGAACATCTTTCATATTCTCTCTATCTTCTGCAGTGGTCGGGCATTGAGTCTTACTCAATTTCACACCTTGTAATACAGGCAAGAATCCTTTCTTTGCTTGATCCATTTTGAATTTCTTCAAAATCTTGTCAAGGTATGTGCTTTGTGAAAGTCCAATTAAGCGTCTTGATCTATCTCTATAGATCTTAATGCCTAATATGTAAGCAGCTTCACCGAGGTCTTTCATTGAAAAACTTTTATTCAAGTATCCCTTTATGCTATCCAGAAATTCTATATCATTTCCAATCAGTAATATGTCATCCACATATAATATCAGAAATGCTACAGAGCTCCCACTCACTTTCTTGTAAATACAGGCTTCTCCGAAAGTCTGTAT
>NC_041391.1:699409042-699449372 GCF_002162155.2 Triticum dicoccoides | reverse complement strand
CGAGAGGCTTGCACCAGTCCATAAATGGATCGCTGGAGCTTGCACACTTTGTTAGCTCCCTTTGGATTGACAAAACCTTCTGGTTGCATCATATACAACTCTTCTTCCAGAAATCCATTCAGGAATGCAGTTTTGACATCCATTTGCCAAATTTCATAATCATAAAATGCGGCAATTGCTAACATGATTCGGACGGACTTAAGCATCGCTACGGGTGAGAAGGTCTCATCGTAGTCAATCCCTTGAACTTGCCGAAAACCTTTTGCGACAAGTCGAGCTTTGTAGACAGTAACATTACCATCAGCGTCAGTCTTCTTCTTAAAGATCCATTTATTCTCAATTGCTTGCCGATCATCGGGCAAGTCAACCAAAGTCCATACTTTGTTCTCATACATGGATCCCATCTTAGATTTCATGGCTTCAAGCCACTTTGCGGAATCTGGGCTCACCATCGCTTCTTCATAGTTCGTAGGTTCATCATGATCTAGTAGCATGACCTCCAGAACAGGATTACCGTACCACTCTAGTGCGGATCTTACTCTGGTTGATCTACGAGGTTCAGCAGTATCTTGATCTGAAGTTTCATGATCATTATCATTGGCTTCCTCACTAACTGGTGTAGGTGTCACTGAAACAGTTTTCTGTGATGAACTACTTTCCAGTAAGGGAGCGGGTACAGTTACCTCGTCAAGTTCTACTTTCCTCCCACTCACTTCTTTCGAGAGAAATTCCTTCTCTAGAAATGATCCATTCTTAGCAACGAATGTCTTGCCTTCGGATCTGTGATAGAAGGTGTACCCAACAGTTTCCTTTGGGTATCCTATGAAGACACATTTCTCCGATTTGGGTTCGAGCTTATCAGGTTGAAGCTTTTTCACATAAGCATCGCAGCCCCAAACTTTAAGAAACGACAACTTTGGTTTCTTGCCAAACCACAGTTCATAAGGCGTCGTCTTAACGGATTTTGATGGTGCCCTATTTAACGTGAATGCGGCTGTCTCTAAAGCATATCCCCAAAAAGATAGCGGTAAATCAGTAAGAGACATCATAGATCGCACCATATCTAGTAAAGTACGATTACGACGTTCGGACACACCATTACGCTGTGGTGTTCCGGGTGGCGTGAGTTGCGAAACTATTCCACAGTTTTTCAAATGTACACCAAACTCGTAACTCAAATATTCTCCTCCACGATCAGATCGTAGAAACTTTATTTTCTTGTTACGATGATTTTCAACTTCACTCTGAAATTCTTTGAACTTTTCAAATGTTTCAGACTTATGTTTCATTAAGTAGATATACCCATATCTGCTTAAATCATCTGTGAAGGTGAGAAAATAACGATATCCGCCACGAGCCTCAATATTCATCGGTCCACATACATCGGTATGTATGATTTCCAACAAATCTGTTGCTCTCTCCATAGTACCGGAGAACGGTGTTTTAGTCATCTTGCCCATGAGGCACGGTTCGCAAGTACCAAGTGATTCATAATCAAGTGGTTCCAAAAGTCCATCAGCATGGAGTTTCTTCATGCGCTTTATACCGATATGACCTAAACGACAGTGCCACAAATAAGTTGCACTTTCATTATCAACTCTGCATCTTTTGGCTTCAATATTATGAATATGTGTATTACTACTATCGAGATTCAATAAGAATAGACCACTCTTCAAGGGTGCATGACCATAAAAGATATTACTCATATAAATAGAACAACCATTATTCTCTGATTTAAATGAATAACCGTCTCGCATTAAACAAGATCTAGATATAATGTTCATGCTCAACGCTGGCACCAAATAACAATTATTTAGGTCTAATATTAATCCCGAAGGTAGATGTAGAGGTAGCGTGCCGACTACGATTACATCGACTTTGGAACCGTTTCCCACGCGCATCGTCACCTCGTCCTTTGCCAGTGCCCGCTTATTCCGTAGTCCCTGTTTCGAGTTGCAAATATTAGCAACAGAACCAGTATCAAATACCCAGGTGCTACTGCGAGCTCTAGTAAGGTACACATCAATAACATGTATATCACATATACCTTTGTTCACCTTGCCATCCTTCTTATCCGCCAAATACTTGGGGCAGTTCCGCTTCCAGTGACCAGTCTGCTTGCAGTAGAAGCACTCAGTTTCAGGCTTAGGTCCAGACTTGGGTTTCTTCTCTTGAGCAGCAACTTGCTTGCCGTTCTTCTTGAAGTTCCCCTTTTTCTTCCCTTTGCCCTTTTTCTTGAAACTAGTGGTCTTGTTAACCATCAACACTTGACGCTCCTTCTTGATTTCTACCTCTGCAGCTTTCAGCATTGCGAAGAGCTCGGGAATAGTCTTGTTCATCCCTTGCATATTATAGTTCATCACGAAGCTCTTGTAGCTTGGTGGCAGTGATTGGAGAATTCTGTCAATGACGCAATCATCCGGAAGATTAACTCCCAATTGAATCAAGTGATTATTATACCCAGACATTTTGAGTATATGCTCACTGACAGAACTGTTCTCCTCCATCTTGCAGCTATAGAACTTATTGGAGACTTCATATCTCTCAATTCGGGCATTTGCTTGAAATATTAACTTCAACTCCTGGAACATCTCATATGCTCCATGACGTTCAAAACGTCGTTGAAGTCCCGATTCTAAGCCGTAAAGCATGGCACACTGAACTATCGAGTAGTCATCAGCTTTGCTCTGCCAGACGTTCATAACATCTGGTGTTGCTCCAGCAGCAGGCCTGGCACCCAGCGGTGCTTCCAGGACGTAATTTTTCTGTGCAGCAATGAGGATAATCCTCAAGTTACGGACCCAGTCCGTGTAATTGCTACCATCATCTTTCAACTTTGCTTTCTCAAGGAACGCATTAAAATTTAACGGAACAACAGCACGAGCCATCTATCTACAATCAACATAAACAAGCAAGATACTATCAGGTACTAAGTTCATGATAAATTTAGGTTCAATTAATCATATTATTTAAGAACTCCCACTTAGATAGACATCCCTCTAATCCTCTAAGTGATTACGTGATCCAAATCAACTAAACCATGACCGATCATCACGTGAGATGGAGTAGTTTTCAATGGTGAACATCGTTATGTTGATCATATCTACTATATGATTCACGCTCGACCTTTCGGTCTCCGTGTTCCGAGGCCATATCTGCATATGCTAGGCTCGTCAAGTTTAACCTGAGTATTCTGCGTGTGCAAAACTGGCTTGCACCCGTTGTAGATGGACGTAGAGCTTATCACACCCGATCATCACGTGGTGTCTGGGCACGACGAACTTTGGCAACGGTGCATACTCAGGGAGAACACTTCTTGATAATTTAGTGAGAGATCATCTTATAATGCTACCGTCAATCAAAGCAAGATAAGATGCATAAAAGATAAACATCACATGCAATCAATATAAGTGATATGATATGGTCATCATCATCTTGTGCTTATGATCTCCATCTCCAAAGCACCGTCATGATCACCATCGTCACCGGCGCGACACCTTGATCTCCATCGTAGCATCGTTGTCGTCTCGCCAATCTTATGCTTCCACGACTATCACTACCGTTTAGTAATAAAGTAAAGCATTACATCGCGATTGCATTGCATACAATAAAGCGACAACCATATGGCTCCTGCCAGTTGCCGATAACTCGGTTACAAAACATGATCATCTCATACAATAAAATTCAGCATCATGCTTTGACCATATCACATCATAACATGCCCTGAAAAACAAGTTAGACGTCCTCTACTTTGTTGTTGCTTGTTTTACGTGGCTGCTACGGGCTTAAGTAAGAACCAATCTCACCTACGCATCAAAACCACAACGATAGTTTGTCAAATAGACTCCGTTTTAACCTTCGCAAGGACCGGGCGTAGCCATACTTGGTTCAACTAAAGTTGGAGAGACAGTCGCCCGCAAGCCATCTCTGTGCAAAGCACGTCGAGGGAACCGGTCTCGCGTAAGCGTACGCGTAAGGTTGGTCTGGGTCGTCTCGTCCAACAATACCGCCGAACCAAAATATGACATGCTGGTAGGCAGTATGACTTGTATCGTCCACAACTCACTTGTGTTCTACTCGTGCATATAACATCAACATCAATAACCTAGGCTCGGATGCCACTGTTGGGTTTCGTAGTAATTTCAAAAAAATTCCTACGCACACGCAAGATCATGTGATGCATAGCAACGAGGGGAGAGTATTGTCTACGTACCCAATGCAGACCGACTGCGGAAGCGATGACACGACGTAGAGGAAGTAGTCGTACGTCTTCTTGATCCAACCGATCAAGCACCGAAACTACGGTACCTCCGAGTTCGAGCACACGTTCAGCTCGATGACGATCCCCGGACTCCGATCCAGCAAAGTGTCGGGGAAGAGTTTCGTCAGCACGACGGCGTGGTGACGATCTTGATGAACTACAGCAGCAGGGCTTCGCCTAAACTCCGCTACAGTATTATCGAGGAATATGGTGGCAGGGGGCACCGCACACGGCTAAGGAATCGATCACGTGGATCAACTTGTGTAAACTTGTGTGTTTAGAGGTGCCCCTGCCTCCGTATATAAAGGAGGAGAGGAGGGGAGGCTGGCCGGCCAAGGGGGGGAGGCGCAGGAGAGTCCTACTCCCTCTGGGAGTAGGATTCCCCCTCCAATCCTAGTCCAACTAGGATTCCTCGGAGGGGAAAAGAGGAGGAGGGGGCCGGCCACCTCTCCTAGTCCTAATAGGACTAGGGGAAGGGGGGCGCGCAGCCCAACTAGGGCAGCCCCTTCTCTTTTCCACTAAGGCCCACTATGGCCCAAATAGCTCCCGGGGGGTTCCGGTAACCCTCCCGGTATTCCGGTAAAATCCCGATTTCACCCGGAACACTTCCGATATCCAAATATAGACTTCCAATATATCAATCTTTACGTCTCGACCATTTCGAGACTCCTCGTCATGTCCGTGATCACATCCGGGACTCCGAACAACCTTCGGTACATCAGAATGCATAAACTCATAATATAACTGTCATCGTAACCTTAAGCGTGCGGACCCTACGGGTTCGAGAACAATGTAGACATGACCGAGACACGTCTCCGGTCAATAACCAATAGCGGGACATGGATGCCCATATTGGCTCCTACATATTCTACGAAGATCTTTATCGGTCAGACCGCATTAACAACATACGTTGTTCCCTTTGTCATCGGTATGTTACTTGCCCGAGATTCGATCGTCGGTATCCAATACCTAGTTCAATCTCGTTACTGGCAAGTCTCTTTACTCGTTCCGTAATACATCATCTCACAACTAACATATTAATTGTAATGCTTGCAAGGCTTATGTGATGTGTATTACCGAGAGGGCCCAGAGATACCTCTCCGACAATCGGAGTGACAAATCCTAATCTCGAAATACGCCAACCCAACATCGACCATTGGAGACACCTGTAGTACTCCTTTATAATCACCCAGTTACGTTGTGACGTTTGGTAGTACCCAAAGTGTTCCTCCGGTAAACGGGAGTTGCATAATCTCATAGTCATAGGAACATGTATAAGTCATGAAGAAAGCAATAGCAACATACTAAACGATCGGGTGCTAAGCTAATGGAATGGGTCATGTCAATCAGATCATTCTACTAATGATGTGACCTCATTAATCAAATAACAACTCATTGTTCATGGTTAGGAAACATAACCATCTTTGATTAACGAGCTAGTCTAGTAGAGGCATACTAGTGACACTTTGTTTGTCTATGTATTCACACATGTATTATGTTTCTGGTAAATACAATTCTAGCATGAATAATAAACATTTATCATGATTATAAGGAAATAAATAATAACTTTATTATTGCCTCTAGGGCATATTTCCTTCAAGTGTTGTCCTCAAAGTCAGTCCTCAAGGGAAGATGCTCTTTGTCCAACAAATAGACACCTTTGCTCATATTGGAATTTATCAACATCTGTATGTGTGGAGCATATCCACATGACCTCTTCTGGTCAGGAGTTGTTCTCTTCATGGTCTCAACAATCAAGCTCATAACTTTGAACTTCTGGGGCAAGTCAAAGAGTTGAAGCAAGTTGACGGAGTGGCCTTTGATCATCATGTGATCTCCTGATGTGGGCAACAAGGTGTGCCTCAGAATGGAGTTCATTGTGGCCAATCCAGACATGAAGTAGTACACTGAGCCTAGCTTGTGTGTCTCCAAGGCTTTGTCAGGTATCTCCTTGTACATGTTGGCCATGGAGTTGTGATCCTTCTTCTTCTTAGCATAGACATCAATGCCTTTCTCAGCTTCTTTGGGGGCATTAATGAGCTTGGCCCACTCATCAACAGTAGATTTGTACCTAGTACCTTCAGACATTCTGACACTGAAAAGTGAGTCTGTGAATAGTTATAGATGAGATAGAGTGGATGAGCATCACAAAGTGCAGAGTTTTTGTAAAACAAATGTGTCAAAAACTTAGTTTTATTTTTTCACAGAAACATTTCGGAGCTACCGATTTGTTAAACTCTATGACACCAAAGCAACTTTGGAGTCTAAACTAGTGGAATCGGTCAGACCAAGACATAGTTCAGTGACTCCAAGATTGCTAGGGTTTCACAAAGTTCTGAACTCGGTCACACTGATTTGCAAGTTTTGGTCAGACTGAAAATTACAAGTGCAATGGCCTAATCCAAATCGGTGAGACTGATTTCTACAATTTGGCGGTCCGAGATGAGTTCGGCGGAAACCTAACCCTAAATTTTCAAATCAAAACTAATCTGATGGAAGTTTTCTCTGGATAGATTGATCACATACTTGGTAAGAAACATGACATTGTTTTTGTGCTAGGAATCATAGGTAAAAGATTGCACAAAGTGTCAAACTCATACCTTAACTTGGCGATGAGCTCGCTACGGCGGAAACGCAGGTGAAGATTTCCGTTGACAGCGGCGGGAGGTCGCTGCCGACGAGAGGACGATTCGGAGACCCGAGTCGACAGAGCAGGACACGCGCAGGCGAATAGGTTTCGAAGAAATTCCCAAAATTTGACCCGTCGGTATATATATCCTGACACTGTCGGTGTGACCGAGTGGAACAACTCGGTGGCACCGAGATGCAGAATCACAACCGGTTACTACAACTCAGTGTGACCGAAAAGTTCTAATCGGTTGCACTGAGATTGAAAACTAGATCAACTCAATAAACTCGGTATGACCGAAAAGGATGAATCGGCCAGACCGAAATACGCGGAGAGGTTTTGGAAGTTTAAGTCTATGACAAATCGGTGACTCCGAGTGCTCCTCACCCAGAGGGTTCAAAATTGACTTGATCAAACTTTGTGATGTAGCATGAATAGAGTTTGAGACAAAAAAAGCATAAATAGCTAGAGGAAGTTCTTAGGCATTCTTGTCAAACCATTTGGCAAAAGAAGAAAAGCCAAACAATCAAAGCAACAAATGGATGTCCTCGAATGGGAAAAGTATGCAATCAACATGCTCACACAATAAAATGGCAAATGAAATATGTGGCAAATCATGCACAATCACTCTAGCATCTATCAAGCAATTGGCGATGACTAGGTCATCTACATATGAGTATATTGACTTAGGAGTCAAATGAGAACATTTGATCATAGGTCATACTCATCATTTAAGCACAAGTGGGGTTACCACTTTTACATAAAGCATTGTTGTGTTCACACCATTAGAGTTGCTTTAGCTCAATTCTTAGAGTAAAGCTGCCCCTAGATGTGATATCCCCCCTAAGAGGTATGAACTAACCTTGGGTTTTGTCGATGATGACTTCATGAAGATGTTGAAGATGTGAATGCTCATTGTTGATGTAGATCATTTGAAGCAATCCATTGGAGTGATTTGCACTTTCAATACCTACATGGGTTAGTCCCACAAGGAACAAACAAGGATATCCATAGACATAGAGTGAAGCACACACATGATGATGTCCATGAAAGCATTAGATTACCTTGTCCCATGTCTTACCAACAAGAGGATTTGTGACTCCTTAAACTAGTGCAATATATGGAAGTTGTTTGCACTTGTCCTTGCCAAAATGAATATGAGTGAAGAATGTTGGTGGAGTCACCCTCAAGAACTCTCTAGTTCTTCTTCTTCGGGATCCACATCATCTTGATGGGAATCCTTGGGGTTGTAGATGTACTTGATGAAGTAGAACTTGATGTAGTCTTGGGAACCCACTTGACCAAGGCCTTTGGAGCATCTTCAAATGCACAATTTCCTCTTTAAGCTTGTCCTTGCCTTTTAACTTGTGGTCTTGTGGTGGAAGATCATCTTGAGCTTGTGTTCCCTTGAATAGAGTAGGGTCATACTTCTCTTGTTGAGGAACAAACTTTGTATTGGGGTATTGATCTTCTTCCCACTCAACTCCATTGGCATTGAACTTTCATTCAAAACCAACACCTTGATTCTTCTGATGCCTTCCTTGCTTGCGTACAATTTCCTCGAATTGTTTGCTTCCAGCAAGGCTCTTGTAAACACCTTTCTCTATAATTCCCTTCAATAAGCTATTTTCTTGCTCAAGTGTAACTTGGCTAAGAGAATCATTAGTGGAATCAAGAGAACTACTAGAAGCAACAATATTGGATTTAGCATGATTATTGTTACTACTGGAAGAAGAATCTTTCTTGCCCTTGTTGCTAGATTTTACTTGTGGCATGTAAGTAGACAAGAGTAAACACTTGGCAATGTAAGAAGAACTTTTCTTCCGAAGATCATCATTGATGGATTTTAAGAACCCATGTTCTTGCTCAAGATTGAGCTTCTTGAAGCGTAGCTTCTCATGAGTTTTTAAAATTTCTCGATGATCTTCTAAAGTAGTTTCATGGGATAACTTAAGAGTGTTTAGTTCTTTAGTTATACGCTCAATCTCCTTATTATCATTGTCATTCGTTTCATCTTGATTAGCATGATTAATAGCATTTTAATCATAGTATTCATCACTAGAGTTGTCAACAAGTAAATCATCATCACCTAGCAAGTCATCTTAATCACTATTGAAATCAACATACTCGAGGTGTGATACCTTGGGGACTTTAGCCATTAAGCATCTTCCAATTCCTTCATTTGGTGACTCAAATATGTCATAGGAGTTGACACAAGTGCTAAACCGGCAACACCTTCATCTTGAGTATATTCAGAGTCGGAGTGATAACTTCTCTCGGAGTGGTAATCGGAGTCAGAGCCGGATACCCATTCACCAACATGAGCTTGATGTCTTCGTTTTGTGTAGCTCCTTGATGACTTGTCCTTCCTTTCTGAATCCTTGCTTCTTCGAGAGGTTCTTCATTCATAGCGATCATCTCTACTCCTCTCTCTTGGAGGTGATTCTTCCCTTTTGCTTCTCCTTTTAGGTGAGTCTTCTATTCTTTTGTAGGGAGCCGTACACTCATTGGAGTAGTGTCCGGGTCTTCCACAATTGTAGAAATTTCACTCATGGCTAGAAGATCTTTTGTCATTGTAGGACCTTGACTTGGAACTTCTTTCCTTGCTTCTACTCTTGTAGAATTTGTTGAAGTTCTTCACCATTAAGCTCAATTATTCATTGAAGGCTTGTTTCTCACTTGATAATGTAGGAGCATCACATGAGGCTTTGTAAGCACCACTAGACTTGTTGTGAAGCTCTTATTTATCCTTGAGTGACATCTCATGAGCAACAATTCTTCCAATGACTTCGGTTGGCTTGAGATATTTGTAGTTTGGCATCATTTGGATCAAAGTGCACACGGTATCATATTTTCCATCCAAAGCTCTCAAGATCTTTTTGATGGTGAATTTGCCGGTCATCTCTTCACTTCCTAAGCCGGCAATCTCATTTGTGATGAGAGCAAGCCTAGAGTAGATTTCAGGGACACCTTCACCATCCTTCATTTTGAACTTGTCAAGTTGACTTTGAAGCACATCCAACTTTGATTCCTTGATGGAGTCGGTACCTTCGTGCATACCAATCAAAGTATCCCAAATTTCCTTTGCATTCTCAAGACGGCTGGTTTTGTTGAATTCTTCGAGGCACAATCCATTGAAGAGGATATCGCAAGCTTGAGCATTGTATTGCAACATCTTTAACTCTTCCACGATAGCTTCACGATTCGGTTCTCTCCCATAAAAGAATTCACCTTGCAAACCAATACACACAATAGCCCAAACGACGGGGTTATGTCCAAGAATATGCATTTTCAACTTATGTTTCCAACTAGCAAAATTATTACCATCAAAGTAAGGACCTCTACGGTGGTAATTTCCCTCGCTAGACGCCATCCTCTCCTAGGTTGTGAAACCAAGGTTATGATCACCAAAGCTATAGAAATCAAGGCAAATGGAGACCAAAGCTCTGATAGCACTTGCAGAATCGAAAGTATGTCTAGAGGGGGGGTGATTAGACTACTTGACCAAACAAAAACCTAACCTTTTCCCAATTTTAATTCTTGGTAGATTTTAGCAACTTAGCACAAGTCAAGCAATCAACGTACACATGCAATTCTAAGAGTATAGTAGCGGAATGTAAATCATTGCATGTGAAGGTAAAGGGGAGGAGTTTGGAGGGAGCAAACACAATGTTGACACGGAGATTTTTAGTGTGGTTCTGATAGATGGTGCTATCGTACATCCACATTGATGGATACTTCAACCCACGAAGGGTAACGGTTGCGCGAGTCCATGGAGGGCTCCACCCATGAAGAGTCCATGAAGAAGTAACCGTGTCTATCCCACCATGGCCATCGCCCACGAAGGACTTGCCTCACTTGGGTAGATCTTCACGAAGTAAGTGATCTCCTTGCCCTTACAAACTCCTTGGTTCAACTCCACAATCTTGACAGAGGCTCCCACGTGACACCTAACCAATCTAGGAGATACCACTCTCCAAAAGGTAATAGATGGTGTGTTGATGATGAAATCCTTGCTCTTGTGCTTCAAGTGATAGTCTCCCCAACACTCAACTATCTCTCACAGATTTGGCTATGGTGGAAAGATGATTTGAGTGGAAAGCAACTTGGGGAAAGCTAGAGATCAAGATTCTTGTGGTTGGAATGGAATGTCTTGGTCTCAACACATGAGTAGATGGTTCTCTCTCAGAAAATGAATGGTGGAAGTGTAGGCATGTTCTGATAGCTCTCTCCATGAATGAAGAATGGGTGGAGGGGTATATATAGCCTCCACACAATATCTAACTATCACACACAGATTCCCAAACTCGGTGAGACCGAATGGTGAAACTCGGTCACACCGATTCAGGTCAAAATATGAACCTTGGGATCTTCAATGGGACCGATATGATCAACTCGGTGGGACCGATGCGCTAGGGTTAGGGCATAACGTAATCTCGGTGAGACCGGTCACATGAACTCGGTGGGACTGATTTCAGTAATAGGCACATAGAGAGTTGGTCAGGCAAACTCGGTGGGACCGATTCGCTCATTTCGGTGGGACCAAAACATTACGAAAAGAAAACATGGATTTTGCATTGCAAACTCGGTGGGACCGATTCGCTTGTTTCGGTGGGATCGAAATGTTACGAAAAGGAAACAGGGAGTTTGCAATCCCATCTAGGTGAGACCGAGATCCCTATCGATGAAACCGAACTGATTAGGATTCGTGGCAGTGGCTATGTCAAAAGAACCCGGTGGCACCGGATATATCAAATCGGTGGGGTCGAGTTTGACTTTTAGGTTTAGGACATATGTGGAAATGAGAACGTGGTTGAGGGTTTTGGAGCATATCACTAAGCACTTTGAGCAAGTAAGCCATTAAGCAACACCTCATCCCCTTTTAACAGTATTGGCTTTCCTATGGACTCAATGTGATCTACTAAAATGAAAATGTAGAGTCTTGAGCTTGTTGCCAATATGTATCCTTAGCATTTTGAGGGGTCCACATCTCTAGTCCATGCCATGTCAATCATTGAACTTTCTAAAATGATCATCTTGAAAGAGCATTAGTTCAATGAGCTATGTGTTGTTAACAATTACCAAAACCACCTAGGGATTAGTTGCACTTTCAATCTCCCCCTTTTTTGGTAATTGATGACAACATATAGATCAAAGCTTTGACAAATGATAATAAGAATGAAAAACATCGTCACTTTGAGAAGTATGTGATAAGTAAGAGCTCCCCCTAAATTTGTGCATTATTTAAGATTTGTTTTTGAATGCAAATGCACAACCAATTAGGATCATGGGTTACTCCTCCATGTCACATACATCTTGGTGGAGCACTCAAAGTGATAGAAATATGAACAAGCACTCATCAGCAAGGCAAAGTGAATGATCATACATAACAGATAGAGAATACCATCATCCAAGCGCAAGCATTAAGCATGATATGATCAAACACATGACCATGCAAAGTATCTCTCACACACAAACATAAAGTATCAACCAAGCAAACAAGCAAATAAGTAGCAAAAAAAGCAAAGCTCTCTCTCCCTCGAAGCCTATGATCTATACACTTTCTTCCCCTTTAGCAACAAGTTACCAAAAAGCTTGAAATTGCATATTGCTATGCGGCTCTCTAAGCTTGATCTTCAGGAGGAGGTGTCGAGAGGACTCCAAGGATGAAAGCATATGTTGAAGTTGATGGAGCTGGTGGAGTTGCCACTAGAGGGGCAACTGGTGTTGTGGTTGCAGGTGCTGATGTTGTAGCTCTAGTGTCTGGCACTAGCACTGCTACAGATCTCTGTGCCCTAGGCACTCTCTGAAACACCTCAGTGGTTGCTTTCCCCTTCCTCTCTTCTGCTTCTTCTTGGAGCTACTCAACTGCTGTTTGTATCTCTATCACCTTCAAGTCAAGATCATAGAACTTTGTTTCAATGATCCTCTCCAGGCTCTCTTGGTTCTGAGTCAGGGTGGCCAGTCCTTTCTCAATGCTCAAAGTAGACTGAATAAGATATCCAAGTTGGTCTTGCTTTGACTTGAGGAAAACCCGTGAAGCTTCGTCGGCACTTGGCATCTTTGTTGCCTTCTCATGTTTTGCTTTTTGTCTCTTCTCTTGAGCTTCCACAGATGTGGGATCTTCAGCATTCATGACAACAGTGTTGTCCTCAAAGTCAGTCCTCAAGGGAATATGGTATTTGTCCAAAAAATAGACACCTTTTCTCATATTGGAATTTATCAACATCTGTATGTGTGGAGCATATCCACATGACCTCTTCTGGTCAGCAACTGTTCTCTTGATGGTCTCAACAATCAAGCTCATAACTTTGAACTTCTGGGGCAAGTCAAAGAGTTGAAGCAAGTTGATGGAGTGGCCTCTAGTCATCCTGTGATCTCCTGATTTGGGAAACAAGGTGTGCCTCAGAATGGTGTTCATTGTGGCCACTCCAGACATCAAGTAGTACACTCAACCTAGCTTGTGTGTCTCCAAGGCTTTGTTAGGTATCTCCTTGTACATGTTGGCCATGGAGTTGTGATCCTTCTTCTTCTCAGCATAGACATCAATGTCTTTTTCAGCTTTGTTGGGGGCATTAATGAGCTTGGCCCACTCATTAATGAGCTTTAGACTCGATTTAAAATACACCAATCGCGTGCATAACCGTGACGGTCTCTTTTTGAGTAAGTCGAGAAGAGAACATGGTGGGGTTATGTTTGAACGTAAGTAGTTCAGTTTTACTTCTTGATCATTACTAGTTTGCGGCCGTTTGCGTAGCTTCTCACTTATTCTTGTACTCGTAAGTTAGCCACCATACATGCTTAGTTGCTTGCTGCAACCTCACCACTTATCCATTCCATACCCATTAAGCTATGCTAGTCTTGATATCCATGGTAATGGGATTGCTGAGTCCTCGTGGCTCACAGATTACTACAACAACAGTTGCAGGTACAGGCAATGCAATGATCTAACTTGAGAGCGATGTATGCTTGTATTGGAGTTCTTATTCTACTTCTTCTTTGTTCAGGGGTTAGGTTCCTGGTCGATAACCTGGGCTGGCAGGGTGGATGTCGTTTGAGTTTCTGTTTGTGTTTCATCCGTAGTCGGATGTTGCTCCTACAGGTGAAGGGGGGAATCATCTGGTTTATGCTTTAAGGAGTACCTGTCTATGGAGAAAGGAGTACATCAAGCTTCCAAACTGGACGCCTCCTCCTCCTCCTCCGGCGAGTCAGGGCCCTCCGCCTCCTCCGACGACAACGACAACGACGAGTCAGGGCACTCCGCCTCCTCCTCCGCCTTCTCCTCGTCTGGTGAGTGATCAGGGCACTCCGCCTCCTCCGGCGCGTGAGGGCACTCGCCTCCTCCTCCACCTCCTCTGACGCGTCGAAGCACTCTGCCTCCTCCGGTGTGTCAGTGGACTCCGACGCGTCAGCAACGGTGCAAGAGAGACGATGTCGCTCCGGCGGCTACCAGAACAAGCGGAGGTGGGAAGAAATTCAAATACGGTCCATGTCTCAAGGCTCCAAAAAAGTTACCATATGAGAGGACCGGCGAGGAAAACGCGGACATCTGTGCTGCCGAAGTGAGGGACCATTTTGCACGGAAACCTCCACCTCCGAAGGAAACAGTAGATCCGATGAAAGTGAAGCGCACTCTGGATGCCCTGAAGTGACCACCACCGCCTCCGCCGGATTCCAACTATGTCCGTTGTATTAAACAGACATATCAAATGCACAGCGGTCGAGAAGTACTTCCAGTGATGCAAGATTAGCACAATGAAGAAGTGGAAAAACAATTCCCCAGCTTGGCGAACAGGCGAAGCAATCGTGCCCCCCACTCAGGGTGTCTAGCGATATCGTCGCTAATCATCCGGGGCTATTGCGTGGTACCAATCCTGGTGATTACCTGAGTGATGATGTAGAGTTTGAAACGTTAGAGACAATAGAGATCTTCAGATACGAGCACGAGAAGCCTCTCGTCAAACCTGATCATCCTCCTCTAACAACAATGATGAGTAGATTGCATGAATGGTACATGGATAGCTGCAGGAAGTCTGAGAATGATAGTTTGATGCTGGGAATTAAAGAGGAGCACGACCTCGTTGGAACTAAGGTGATACATGTTCAATTTGTGGAGTTATTCCCGTTATACAATCAAGACGCCCTCAGACAAACAACTCATGACTTGCTACTGTCTGTAAGTATTACTTCTGTAATTAAGTCTCTATAGCTCAGCTCTTTCATTGCATGTATATATAATTATCTTCGCTATATTATGAAGATTGAAGATTGTCGAATGCAAAAAAGCACAAATCTATGACATTGGGTTCATTAACCTAAATACCATAAATGAATGGTCGGTTAAAAAGAGAGTCAAAGATACTCAGGACAACTTGCTACAATCGTTACTTCGAAATCAAAACAAAGGGAAAATACTCTTTCCTTACAACTTCAAGTAAGTGTTACTGTATTGTGCATATTCGGTTTCGCTTACTCAAGGTTAGTTAGTAATGTAATTGATGAGTTATGCATGCGTGCGCAGCTTTCACTTTATTCTGCTAGAGGATTAAGCTTGAACGGGGAGTAGTAATTGTCTTAGACTCGAGACGAAAAGATCCACGGGACTATGCGGACATGACTGCAATGCTCCAGAAGTAAGTTCAGTCGATCATTATCGCACCATATCGGCAACTTTGTTCATTTCCTGATATCAAGTAATTATTTTCTTTGTCTGGCAAGGTTTGGAAAGAGTTCACCGGAATAGCTCTGAGACTGCCAAGGGAGCTGCAGTTTACACACCCGAAAGTAAGTAGTAATAGCGTCGGCCAAGCACGGAGAAAGAGAGGTCACTTCTCTCTATTAGCTAGCTAACACAATATGATCAAACCCCTAAATTAACCCTCCAAAACCCCTAACCCCCCCCCCTTAATAAACAAAAACCGCAGCTGCCTTTGGGTCCTGGTTGGTGTTACCAACCAGGACTAAAGGTCCTACTGCCTGGGATCCCCGCAGCGGCAGCGTGGAGCCCCTTCTGTCCCGGTTCGTAAGCAAACCGGGACTACAGGTTTTGGGCTTTAGTCCCGACCCTTTAATCCTAGTTCCAGAACTGGGTCTAAAAGCCCTCTGGAACTGGGACTAGTTCCCTGTTTTCTACTAGTGGATGAGCCATCGCCGAAAAGTTTCCAGATCGAGGGAGTCTTTGAGGACTTCGAAATCATCGGGTCCCAGACTTACATCCTCTTCAGATTCTAGCATATAATTTATGTCATTGGGATCATCAATATTGTCTTGGTCCCCATCCTTGCGGTGTCGTCCATATGGTCGGGTGTGGTATTATCACCATTGGCCTCGTCATCGGCACTATCTGGAGTAGCATTATTGCTGGGAGTACTATTACCTGTATTGGTATTACTGGGGTCCCCTTAACGGTGTGTTTATCGCGCTTACGTTGGCGTCTGGGGACATCATTTTTCTCTTCTTTGTTCTCGTTGTCCTTGGGTGTATCCGCCATGTAGACGTTGTAAGTGAGGGTAGCAGTCTAGTTGCCCGTGCTGGCTGGCATGACACTGAGCATGTCGCCGACATCTTCATCCATGTAGGCATAGTCCAATACGTCGGTTAAATCCTCGATCATAGTGACTAAGTGGGTGGTGGGTGGGATGTAAATTTCTCTATCATCGGCTTTACATTTGATTTGGTCGTAGACTAAAGTCTAATCGTCCGAAATTGCGAGACTCTAAATCTGATCTAGCATGTCATTCAAAAGCGAAAGGTCTATTGATCCCATATCTTGAGAGTAGGCGGGGTCAATCATAGTCCTTTCGATAAGTAGAAGTGTCGAACCCAATGAGGAGCGGAAGGAATTGACAAGCGATTTTCAGCAAGGTATTCTCTGTAAGTGTTATGAGTAGTAGTAACAAATAGTTTGGTAGAAAGATAATTCGTAACAAGTAACAATTGTAATAAAGATGCAGCAGGGCGGCCCAATCCTTTTTATAGCAAAGGACAATCTGAAAGTACTTCTTATAGTGAGCAAACATTCTCGAGGACACATAGGAATTACATCTAGTTACGTTCATCATGTTTAGCTGACTCGCATTCACTACTTTGATAATTTGATATATGGGTGGACCGGTGCTAGGATGTTGTTCTTACTTGAACAAACAATCCACTTATGATTACGCACTCTCGCAAGCATCCGCAACTATGAAGGGAGAATTAAGATAAATCTCACCATAGCATGAAACATATGGATCCAAATCAACCCCTTACGGAATAGCGCATAAACTAGGGTTTAAGTTTCTGTCACTCTCGCAACCCATCATCTACTTACTACTCCACAATGTCTTCTCCTAGGCCCAAGCATGGTAATGTGTTGTGTAGTCGACGTTCACACAACACCGCTAGAGGAAAAACAACATACGCATCATCAAAATATTGAACCAATATCAAATTCACATGATTACTTATCACAACACTTCTCCCATGTCCTCAAGAACAAACAAAACTACTCACAAATCATATTCAAGTTTGAGTTCAGACGAGTAATATAGATGTTTAACAATCAGAACATACAATCTTCCACCAAAGAAACAAACTAGCATCAACTACAAGATGTAATCAACACTAGTAGCAACCCACAGGTACCAATATGAGGTTTTGAAACAAAAATTGAATACAAGAGATGAACTAGGTTTTGAGATGAGATGGTGCTGGTGCTGGTGAAGATGTTGATAGAGATGAGTCCTCCCATGATGGGAGGATCGTTGTTGATGTCGATGGCTTCAATTTTCCCCTCCCCGAGGGAAGTATCCCCGATGAAATCGCTCTGCAAAAGAGCAAAAGTGCTCCTGCCCAGGTTCCGCCTTGAGACAACGGTGCTTCATCCCGAAAGTCTTCTTATTTTTTTCCTTAGGGCAAATGGCTTCATATAGCAGAAGAGGGGCACCGGAGGCTGTCTGTGGGCCCCACAAGGGGGTAGGGCGCGCCCTGGTGCCTTGTGGGCCCACGGTGAGTCCTCTCTGGTACTTTTTCCTTCCGGTATTTTTTATATATTTCAAAAATATTCTCAGTAAAATTTCAGGTCATTTGGAGCTCCGAAAAATAACTATCTGAGGTGTAGCTCTTTTAGGTTCAGAATTCCAACTACCAACAATTTCCTTCTCATGTAAATCTTGCATATGAAGAGAGAAAGGGCATTAGAATTGCATCATAAAATGAAATATTGATCAAAAACACTATAAAACAGTAGAAAAATATGATGCAAAATGGACGTATCAAACATCTGTGCAAACTCTCACCCCAGATAAAGCCCCTTCCTCTTCCGACAAATAGGAACATTCTTGACAGGCCTTCCGCACACAACAAAGTATGTAAGGGGACATAGGTTCCCCTTGTTCAACCCCCTCAATGGCAAAAAAAAAACAGTTTCAATTCTGGTACAATATCTCGGACAAACTTGGCATCGATGTGTAAGGGCCTCTTCCAAGAGTGGTGTGTTGAGGGAAAGAAGGAACTTTCGGAAAGGTGACAGGAGAGGTTTCGACACTTAAATCATTGCGGTCACTTGGTCCATTAAAGCAATGCAATGCGCGGGTATTCAATAGGGTAGATCATCAAAGAACACCAATGGGGCTATCTACTCATGTGTTAAGCGAGGTTGCCGGGTGGAGGCAAGCGGGTGTTGGTGGTTTGCACCGTCTTGTGAGAGGTTAGCTTAGGTTTTCTGGCTCGGTGTTGGTGTAACGAGGTCTCATGTTTACCCGAATGTTCGCATTTGTGATAGACTCCTTGTAATTATATTTCTACCTTTTATAAAAATATGATACGCCTTTGGTGTACTCATAGAAAAGTACTCTCTCTGTAAAGAAATATAAAAAGACACACATCCATGATCATATCAATTCACTCTCTAACAAACTCTACTTTCTCCATCATTGCCCTCAAAGGACCAGATCGCCTTAGATTTAGATGAACCTAACCCAATGGCCATCCCAAAGCTCATTCATTTAGCAAAAAACGACACGATGCTTGGGGATGTAGATAGCTTCTATTACTACGTTCATTGACCATCAATAAATCATTTCCAGTTAAATGCAAATGCAGCAATACATTCCCTGCTATTCAACTAGTGTTCCACCAACTTCAGCATCAAAGACAACAAGTTTGTCAACTGACACAGCGGAAGGGACTAACATGCGCAAGATCATGACACTTGGCACACAACGACACGAAGCTCAGCTATCTGACACCGTCTCTTCAGACGACGCGCCAGTGTCGCTCGGGGTGGCGCCGCTCGGCCCTGCTGCCATAGCAGCGGCCCTCTGGTTTAGATCCAAGGTGTCACCGCTGGTCCGGAAAAGCTTCTTGCCTAGACTGCGCCACTCCGCTTTCCTCTTCAGCGCCAGCTTCAAAGAGGCGTCGGGCATGGCATGTGGTTTCTTGTCGTCGGGGAACAGAAAGGCGGCAGCCCTCAGGCTGTCATTCAGTGGATCTGCGACAGAATGGCCTGGCGCCTGCGACGCGCTCGACCACATCTCCGGGTTGAGCCAGCTTTTACCAGTCTCAGCGCCCTTGGTAAGCCACTGAGGAAGGCTGTTGATTGGTTGTTGGTTGATGGGAAGGAGCTGAGCCGGCATCCTCTGTGGCAGTTCTTGGCACCAGTGCGACCTGTTGTCATAGTATGGCTTTTGAAGCTTGGTTGTCTTCCTACGCCTGCTCCCAGTTCTCCCCTGTGAGGAAGAAGCTCCAGGGAAGCCTCCCAGAGACAAATTTCTCGGCACATTGTCGATTCCGTGAAGGTTAAACCTGCCAAGGTTTGACAAATAATGTTGGCCTCTATCTGAAGCGCGAGCATTCCGAAGGTACGCGTCGCCCAAGGAAAGGTCCGAATGGGCTGCAAGAAATTGAGGCTTTGAGCATCCAGTGCACGAACTGCTTCCAGCATAATCTTCTGCTATATGGGGAGGCGGTGCAGAACCTATAGCAGATGTTCGGATTGATTGAAGATCTACGCCTAGAAGTTTCTTTTGCTCCTTGTTCCATTGTTTAGCAAGGTCCTCAGCCATTCTTGAGCTTGAGAACCGTAGCCGTGCATCCCTGAGCATTGCATTCCAGTTATTCGTTCCATACCTCCTCACTCCAATCCACAGAAAATCTAACTCTTCTTCCGACCAGGTAACCTGACGTCTTCTGTAGGAATATGTGCCAACCCTTTCTGTCAGTACATGAGATCCACTGGACTTGCCTCCATGAAATAACTTATCATGACTCAGGGCAGACATGCCACTGTCATGGAAACTATCCAAGCGTAGTTCCAAACTGGACTCAGGAGCCTTATCCATTATTCTGAATTTCAGTTCTGAAGGCATGCTCTTTGGTTCCTTGGAACTCCCAGCTTTCCATGACAGAGCCGGATCATAAAAATTTGGGTACAAGGTATGCAATGTTGAGGCTCCCTCTTGATGTTGTTCTTTATCATGGACGGTTTCTTTCTCCTTTGTAAAAAATAACCTTTCAATTGGTTGAGAAACTTGTTTTCGTTCAGTACCAAAATGATCCTGTAAGCAGTAGAAAATGTTTAATGCATGGATATATATGAAGCGGAGCTTGTAAATTCAGATAGAATTAAACAGTTTAGTAAACCATCCACAGATTGATAAAATATCAAGAAAAGAACAAACTCGTCTGAAAAGAAGGGCAGAACTATGTACGATTTGGGAAGGAAAAACGGATTTACTGACTGAAAATAATCCTCTAAGCGGGTGAGGCATAGAACTTCTTGACGCAAGCCAAAACTACCAATGAAGCACTTCCTAAAAGATGAGCCAACTATGTGATTTTGTCATTCTCACCTGATCTGGCAGCCTTTGAACAGACGAGTCATCCAGATTGAGAAGCCTCTCTTGACATAATTCAACAGAATTCAGGTTAAACTTCCCTAAATTAAATCTGCTTTTGTTTTCCTCCTGGGCCACTTGATCAGGAACCTTTGAATTTTCCAGCAGTTTACCCCTCGCCCTCTCATCATTATCACCGTCCAAGATAATTACTGGAATATGTTTTGTTGAACCTTGGGATTCTGGAGGATCATCTGTACACAGATACACTGGTTAGTTTCAACCTATTTAAATTTATTTATTCCTTGCTGAGTATGAAGAAGCCCATTACCATGTAACTCCTTCATTTCAACAACTTTTGGTGCTTCATTAACACGACCTAGAGTTTTGCTCAAGTCCTCCGCTCTTACATCTGGCTCACTGATCACTTGCACGCTAGTAAATTCTGACACTGGTGTACCATCACGTTCTGAAGTTAAGGCTTGGTTTACATCTTCAATATGCTGTGCGGAAACCATATGCTGCACTTTAGATTTTAGCATGCATGAACTACAAAAGAAGAATCGAATTAGTCCTTAGAACATGTAAGTCTAGCAATAACATCACTCTGATGTCCGATCACAGCACTTAACGAACACAATTTTGTTACCTTTTTTGTTCAGGCAAGCGTTGAGCTGGTACAGTTAGTCCAGTACTTGTTCCTTCTGTAGCTACCTGCACACAGAATATGTGACAGAGTCAATGCTACAATATAATTTTGGGACACCTTTAGCCATCACGAAGTACACCATTTACTGGCACTGGTGAAGTATTCGAGTATTTGATATGTTCATATTCTCTGTCACTGATGATTTTACCATGATAAATAGGGCACTATCAACTTGTATACAGTGGAGCATATATGAAATTCTCTTCTGTTGATGCATTGTGACTTCTTTGGCATCTGCACATCTATGTCACAGTTATGATGCAAATCTCTTGCCTGTAATATTGATTGGTTGTTCCATATATAAATTATGCAATCATATAATAAAGAAACTAGTCAGAACTGAGTGCTAGCTCAGTGGCAAGAGTTCAGGCTGTTGAACGCGCACACCAGCGTTCGAATCCCCACAGGGGCTCCGCTGACCCCATGAGGACTCGACCGCTGATGGGCGGGTTCAACAACCTAAACTCCAGCCACTGAGCTAGCACTCAGTTCTCACCACCCATCTTTTTATATAATAGAGAAACTAATAGCCACATTATTCTTGTTTGTGAGCTGGGTAAAAATTGTGAAGTCCCTTTTCACAAAGAAAAAATATATAATTAGCATAAACGAGGTAGAGAATATATACTTTCAAAATTATTATGATGACTTTGATAACATCATACTTCAAAAGTAGATAAAAAAAACAGCAATAAGTAAGGAGATCGTTACAGTTGGGTACAAAGGCAACTGAATTAACTTTCCATTCAATCTGAACTTCAATATTCGCCTTGTTATTAACTTACTATATTCAAATCCAAGTTCTTAAGCAAATAACCATGTAAAAGGAAAACAATAGCACCATGAATATGAGTAAAGAATTAAAACAATGTCATTTTTGCAGCACGGTACAAGAGTGTGGTAGGACGAGTGAGAGCACATACCTTATCTGCAGTATCCAAAGAATCAGCATCAGTTACTTTGAGCAAGGCTGTAGCATTAACTGACAAACTTCTTGGGTTACATGGCATTGTTGAGTACCCTTTGCCGTTATCATTCATATAATTTCCCTCTGCTGCCTCGTCCAAATTAATTTTCCTTTTAACACGCCTCCGGAAGGTGAGCTGAGGACTAAATCTGTTGTTACATTGACTAGGTTTGCTAGTATCTTCTGGCCCTTGATGAGAATTTTTTACCACATGAGCAGAGTTATTAGAATCCTCTGCTTGATTAGTTGTCCCATCAGCATGTCTGAGATAGCATACAGAACTGGGAGCAGGGATGGGATTAACTGCATCATTGGTGCAATGTAATTTATCATTACACGCCTCTGCTATTGGGAGAGTGGTGACACAACAAATCTCAGGTCGCTCCATCCGTGGCAATGGTTCGCACAATGGAATTTCCTTTTGTTCTTTCTCCGTTGCATGTGCACATGGCTTAGGTGCTTCTTCTCTGGCGCCTTCTTGCATTGACTTGCAGACATGCTGTTGCTGTGTAGAGGCAGGCTGTCAATTTTCCAGAAGAGAAGAGGTATAAGATGCAAAAGAAGGTAGACAATCCACATATGGATATAGAATTAAAATGTCATAAAGCATTGGATTTATGGTATAATAAACATTCAGTGCAATATTCTATATCCTGCTTATCATAAAAATATATAATATTCTGAGAACAGCCAGCTATTGATATTTTCAGACATAAATGCCTGCATCATTTTATTTTACTAAAAGAAGGGCCACCCCCTTCGATTTCCGTTAAGAGAAACCATATGGTTCAAAACCTACTACAAGCTACACTACCAAAGCAAAGCAACTACTAAGCATTTATCGTACAGACAACAGCCCCACAGCCACTGCGAAACCAGCCAAACCAAAAGGAGGAGCTATATCTGCATCATATTGTACCGGTTGGCGCAGCAACTTACGTGCCCTCCTAAAAATGGCGCGAAAATCCACCATCTTAGAAGGCGGGAAAATCAGTAGCGGCAGAACTAACATCAGATGCAGTAGAGATAACAACATCAAACATCAACAATTCCGTGACGACGAACAGGAAAGAGAGAACTCAAGGCTCCTTACATGATCACATCCTTTCAACAGGTCTTTATCAGCGTCTGCCCCGTCTTCCGGGGCCCTGCTGTCGGCAACCCCACCGCCAGAAACAGGGGGAGGCTCCGGGGTGGCGCCGTCAGCCGCCTGGGCGCGCGACGCGCCACGCTTCCTCTTGTAGGTCACCGTGATGCTGGCGCTCATATCGAACCGCGCCAAACCTCTGCTCAAGCAAGCCTGCATAGCAGAAGAAAATGTTATTTCAGAAGAGAAAAAATGATGGCTGTGATTGATCTCCTGGACTTGCTGGAAATGTAATCCAGGATTTCGTCGCAGACCAATCAACGCTAGGACATAAGGACACGAGCCTCAATCTATCCTCTCCACACAGGAATATCGTTTGGAAGAAGAAGAAGATGCTAACCACTAACCCCATGCCCGCGAGTCTATTCCCAACTCTGCATCAGTAACAGGTAAAGCTAGCGCAGCACTCCCCACATCCATCAAACAGTAGGGAATCCATTCCCCCCGTCTAAACAGAACAGAGAACCCACCGCATGGTACAGCACCGGACAAAAATCGAACTGAAACGCACATGGGACTGCCGTCTCCGACCCTAATCGCCCCAGCCGCACCTACAGAAACAACTCGAACGCCGAAGCCATCCGCGGAACCCCAATTCCGCGCACGCCAATCCAACCCGAAACTCCCTCCGAAATCGGCACCGCGCTAACCAACCAACCGAATCCCGTTCGAAACGGATTCCCCTGGAGCGAAATGGCCGCGAACGGCGGCGGCGGCGCCATCCGCGGCACGGCTCCTCCCTTTTGCACGCCACCAACAAACAAAAACAGGGTGGGCGAAACCACCGGGCGCCAACCGCCTCCCGTTCCCGGAGGCCGCGTACGGACCGGGAACGCCACGGCGGAGAGGATAGCGAGGGAGGAAGGAGGCCATTACCTCGATCCGGCGCGGCGGCGGAATTCCGGGGTCCGTCGGAGAGGGAGTTCTCGTGCCGCGTTCCCCCCTGGCTCGCCTTATTTTTTTTACCCTTTTTCCGTTTGTCTCCAATTCAATTCGGTTTCGGGGGAGCTCGGCTGCGCCCGCCGTATTCATTCATTGCTCACCACTTTTCCAGCGGCTGAGGTCATTGTACGGGAATGCCCTCCCGGGGGGCACGCGTGCGCGGGGCAGGGCCTTTCCAGGGAGGAGGGGTAGATTCGGGAACGTCACCCGTCGCCGCCCCGCCCCGCCCGTCTTTGTTTTCTCGCTTTCGGCCTTCGGGGGAATGTCACGGTTGGCGCCAGAGGGTTCCAAATTCTACCGCCCCCCCTCGCGTGCTCCGGACGCAAGCAGTACTGCTTTGCTGCTGCAACTTCGAAATGAATATCTACCTGTGGGTCCCAGGGTCAAAACTGACAAGACGGGTTTTTGCGTGGAAAGGTTAGATAAAATTGTTGTTGAACCGGCGTGTTTTTAGTATGTACCTGGTGTGAACTTGCAGCTTTCTTCTTTAACTTTGTGCTGCTCCCTCCGTTTGGAAATAAATGACGTGGTTTTCAGTTCAAATTTGAAACTGAACCACGTCGCTTAATTACGAACGGAGGGAGTGCAAGCAAATAAACCGCACTCAGATGGTGGATTACAGCCTAGAACCCAGTCCTTCAGTGAAAAATATATTATTATGTTGATACCCACAGCATATACCTAGTCTAAATGCCACACCACACCACTGAAGAAAACGATGCTTATAAGGTGGGCATCCTCTGTCATTTTCAACACTCGGCACACAACTTGAATCCAAAGCGACATTTGCTTTCAAACTTTTCAGCAATGCGCACACTCAAAAGAAAAATAATAAGCATAATCTAACTGAGACCATCAAGTGCCGCACAGAGCATTGTGCCAGACAAACACACACAGAAAGACGAAAATGTTCAGGAGCACAATGTCACTTTGGTATATGGATTTCTATCTTCTTGCACTGTTGTTGATTTACACTGTAAATTTGTACAATCTATAACTGTGGGGGGGAATGGAATACTACCAACACATTACTACAATGACCTTTTTCTCCCAACGACCCCTGCCCTGGGTAAAACCAAAAAAAAGACCGACCGACTGGCTGGCTTCAACTTGCCCTACAAAGAATGATTTGCCTCCATTTAAAAGGTGTGGCTTTTTTCTTCTACTATCAAGGGAGGAAATCCCATCCCAACCCTAGTGACTACCCTATATAATGAAGGAGAGAAAACGTAACCCCCAAAGAAGGCACGGCACGGCACGGCACGCATGCTGCAGCGGAAAAGGGTAGGAAAAAGAAATGTACAACAAATGAAGAAACAAATCTGATGAGGTATCTAGCAGGCGGTAGTATAAAGCTCGGCCCTAATCCTGTAAAAACTGGAACGCGGGGTTCTCGAGCAGCTCCTCGGCTGGTTTCACGTCCGAGAAGTCCTTCTCCTGTATCGCGTTGGTGATATCCTCCACTGAGAATGGAATGCTGTGGATTGCAACAGAAACACAAGGCAAAAAAAAAAAAAAGCAGAATATTAAGAATGCTGTGGATCAGTACAATGATATCAACATCATTGGATGGAATGGTACTTATGTTACCTTGAATTATCATCCAACAAAAATGAGCTGCTTTCTGCATTGTTCGAATCCTCCGTCATTAGGACCCGCATGTTACTAAGGACCTGAAATATTAGAGGGGTCAAGTTATGTTTGTCCTTTAATATCGTGTGGAAAGTAGTATCTCGCTGATAAGAATGCATAATTGCAAATAAAGCGGTGAAGTTCTTAAAGAAATGGAGCTCACATCTGACGATACGCTTTGGGTATTGTACTTGTCGTCCCAGTACTGCGTACAAATTCGGTATAGTTGTTGGACACTCAAAATCTACAAAAGGAAACCAATTGAACATTGATTAGGACCAGGACGATTTCATACTTCGCAAAAGTAAAAAAAAAACATAAACCAGAAAAGGCATGATGTATCAACAAAATCAAAAAGTGGGTTGACAGTTTTGAGATTTTACCGGACATAGGTCATGTACTATCTCATCATAAGATATCCTGAACTTCTGGAATATAACCTGAAAGGAGTATTCAAAATGTATGAGTACTTGCAAGTTACAATCCACACAGTGCAAGATCAATTGAAATTCAAACCCAAACTGCTAGACTTGCTTTATTGAGCTGGAAGTTGAATTACGTCATCCAAAGTTATAAATTATGAAGCTTATTGAATCCAACGATAAATGACTAAGTTATTGGATGACAATAAGACCGATATGCACCAAGCGTGTGCTGAAACTATATATACATGTAACTGAACAAATTAGAGGACCGTACCAAAAAGCCAACAGCCTGTCTGATATGCCTGATTTCATCCCATGATGATGCTGCATACTGTAACCAAGAAACTTCAGTAATTTGAATCATATACAAAAAGAAACCAAGGAATCACACAGCAGGCAGGTCACCTCGGATGTTGCCTTTGCACACCACAATTCCAACTCAGCTAAGCCAGCTTTGACATACTCTCCATTGCTGAAGGAGCAGCACTCACGACGAAGGAGCAGACTGTAGAACAAACAGTAAGCATGTATTGCACTAGCTTCCGTACAATCAAAAAACAGAACTTCAGAAGTTAAGCTCACCTATTGAATAGCTGTACATTGATGTATGAGAATATCTGGGTAAAGATTTTCTGAGCTAAAACTGGGGGTACCTGAGGATAAACAAAATGACAATTAAATATACATCCAGCTGAAGCGAATCCCACATAAACAAAGGGTCAAAGAGAGATATGCATACATGGTTATCTTGTAGAAGTTTTAGAAGGATATCCAAGTTCTCAATAATTTTCTGCCAATGGTTGCTCTGAGTTTGACCAGATGACCTTCCAGAAATTCGCAGCATGCTAGCTTTCATTGTTCTTGGAGCCTTGTGATTAACAAGAGCATGTGGTTAATAGTAATCACAAATATGTTTATGCTCATGTACCAACTGGAAACTTATAGGACCCAATGCCAGCTATCAGTAAACAGAAAAAAAATCTAAAGCGAGGATATGTTACCTGGATGCATAAAGAAATCAAAGATGACAATTCCTTTTTAATATTATCACGGATGATTCCATAAATCTTCTCCACGTAAGCAGTCAACTGCTGCTTGAAAAGCAACGCAGGATACTTGGCCTCAACTTGGCGCACAACATCAGTCGCTTCAACGTGCATGTTGGCAAAGGATGCAGAGCGCAAGCCCTAGACAAATAAATTAACATCAAAATCCAATTATCACATTCAACAATTCTCCCCATTTACTTATGAGCATGAAAAGGACAATAACATACTTGAGCCATTCTACCAAACAACGATGTCGGCTGAGGAGGTTTCTTTCGTGAAACAGTCCCAGGTGCACCAGCAGCTTTGAGACTTCTTTGTAAAAGGAAAAGCAAGCTAGACGTATTTGAGAGCCAGTAGGCAAGGTTGTCATTGTCCTCCTCATTCTGCATCAAAGACAGATCCAAATTGTAAACTGACATTAGGGGAGAGGGGAAAGCAGCTTGACACGTTCAAAATTCAAAAGAACAATAAATTAATTTGTAATTGTAGGTGAATCCAAGTTCATTAAAAAGATGATCAGACTACATATAAGGTAAAGTCTAAAGGAAGCCTGAAGACTAGTGAAGTAATATGACTATCTCATCGCTGTTTTCTTCAGTAGCGGACCTTTGAACAAAACCAAATTCTTTCAAATTTCTAAAAACATGGCATCAAAAGTTCAGAGTTTATCCATACAAAGGTAAGACCAAGAAAATCGAGCTTCTAGAGCAAGAAAAACTAGCTTCTAACATGGTCCAACTTATGAAAATAAAAGGGCACATCTAGTTTTGCTAACAAGCAGCTAGATGTGAAATGGACAGTGGTCAGCTCCAAAATGAAGAAAAAAATTTCCAATGACCACTCATTTATACTTATTTGAATTATGGCTTGAATATTAAGACCAAAGTTTAGGTTTCAGATTACCTCTATTGCAGATCCTATCAACTGAATAAGACGGTCAAAAACACTGGTCTTCTCAGCCTCAAAAGATTTCCAGTGAAGGAGACATTTATATATGGTAAAAGCAGCAACTGGCTTCCCTTCACAGTAGCCAAGATTTTTTGCTACACAATCAATGAGTGCATCGACATTTTCCTACAGAAAGATTAGTATTAAATAACCTTGTTTACAGAAGCAGTTGAAGGACTAAAAAATGTTGACTTACCTGTTGCTTCTCAGCAGAAGATTTTCTCAACTTTGGATCGCCATTCCCATAATCCTTAAGGGCAGGGGGTGCACTTTGGGGTTCCTGAAAAAGGATAGCAGTTTTGCCATGAGATTAAGGGTGCAACTGAAGTTGAAGAGACTAAATAGAAATATAAAGGTGTAAAATCCGAACCTTTGGCTCTTCAGCCTCATGATAGCCATTCTCCAGGTTCTGAATAACAGAGAAAGAAGCAGAAGAGTTGAGTAAAGAAGCATAGGCATTAACAGCAGAATTAACAAGAAACATCATTTTAAACCATCAATTCTACCTTTGGAACAATTGGAATCGACAAATGCTCAGACATGCTCCTGACTGGCGTGCTCAACAACGCTTGTCTTTGCACTTTCTCATCAGTTTCCATGTTGGATATTTTTTCTTGAAGCCTGAAGCAGAATATAAAAACAAAAAGGTCAATCAATAAATACTAATTATGGTTTTCTCAGCAATCAACATACATGCGCAAGTGCTTATACTATCAAGTTGGGCTAGGGAAAAGAACAACCTTAGCATTGCCATGTTCAAATCATCAATTTTCAACTCAGCATCCATTGCCTTCTTTAGTCTTTCCTCGCTGATTTTGTTTGTTTCGTCATATTTCTTCTCAGTATCATCAATCTTCTTTTCAAGAGAACTGACAAGAGTCTGTAGTCATGAAATGCAGAGTGTTATAAACACAGCAAGTAACTGCAAAAATATCAGATCGTGCTGAATAGTAGAAGGCAAGAAATCTCTGCAAAAAAAGGAGTAAAGCAAACCATAGCAGTTTTTAAAATTTATAACAGAAGCACCAACAGATTACAGGCCTTTGTCAGTCAAGATTATGTTCAGGTCTCACCTTAAGTTTATCATTTTCATCTCGAAGCTTATTCATCAGCTCTGTATCTATAACGGGAACCTCTTTAATAACTGGAGCTATCTCTGCAACCTTTTTGGCCGCCTCTCTCTCCTTCACTAGCGTGTCTTTTGTTTCTTTGTACTGTTGTTGCACCTCTTGCAAGGCAGCTTGTAACTTTGCATTCTCTTGTGATTTAGATTCCTCAAGATCAGCCTACAACGAACAGCCACGCATTAAAGCAATAGTACAATATCCTCAGATTAGCTAATCAAGTGTCAACATTTTACTTCTACTGAAGAACAGGACAACAAATAAAGATCTCCAATCCAAATTCCAAAATGCTTACAAGCACATTTTTACTTCACTAAGATCACTTCTTTAGACAATAATGTATGTGTGTTATCTTATGAAATGCACTTTTTAGAACAAGTCCAACAAACGGCAGGTTGAACCATTAACAACATATTTGAGTATGTTAAATCTCACATATAGTATATAAATTGGTGTGCATAAACCCACATTAGGTTATATCAGTGGCTTGCGGTATTCCTAAGGCTACAATGATATGGAGAAATTTTGTAACAAAATACTCACTCGCATGCGCTTCTCCAACTGTAGGCGCCACGTAAGCTCTTCAACTTGCTTTTCCAGTTTATTTTTGGCAGCTTGCAAAGCGCCAGTTTCCCGTGCAGCCTGGTGAGCAATGAAAATGAATAAGACTGGACCCTCATATGAGAGAGTATATTTACACTATTCACCACCAGGGCTTTTCAGACCAGTTCCATTACTAAGGCCTATAGCAATCATGCACCATCAGGTATATAAGAAGCCAGCAAACGTGATATTGTGCAATACCCAGTAATACCGAATTACTGGTGGTTCCAGGAGTGGAAAAGGCAGCATGTTGAGAAGTTTTACCCAAGGAAATTTCTAGTGCCCACCTCTCTGTTTTCGAGTCGAACGACTAGTCGTCGACTAGTCGACAAGTCGTTACATGAAGGTCGACTCAACCTGTCGACTCGAATCATTGGATGAGTCGATCGACTCGATCGACTAGTCCCGACTAGTCTCGACTAGTCTCGACTAGTCGCAGTTTTTGAGGCGAACGACTCGTTCAATCTGTCATGAAAGAGAAGTTGGGCAGAGAAAATGGAGCAGGGAAGGAGGGGTGGCTCCAGGGAAGGATGGGGGAGGCGGAGAGGAAGGGGTGGAGGCAGAGAAGCCATGGAGGAGGAGCTGCAGCAAGGCCATTGCGGCTGTCGATTCGTGCCTGGGGGCTGGAAGGGGAGCAGGTGAGAGAGAGAGTTAAGACGAGAGTGAATGGACGGTGAAGATTAGAGAATATGGATGGTCCAGATTGAGCTAGGCAGGCTAGGGTTTCATTGGGCCTTACTGGGCCAATATTGCCGTGTGGGCCAGTATTGAAGGAAGATTGGAGCGTCTGGAAACCTAGATCGAACAGTTCCAGCCCCCCTCCCCCGACCCAGCCCTCTTCTGCAGCAGCCGCCGCCCTGGCTTGCTGCTCGTCCCCTTCTCCCCTGGTTGCTGCTGCCTGCTGCTCATCCCTTGGTCGCCGCTGTTATTGGGCTGCTCCTCCCATCTCCTGATGGCCTTGTCTTGGTTGGTTGCTGCGACTCCTCCCTTGGTTGCCGCTGGCTGCTGCTGGTCTGCTCCCTACTGCTTAACTCACGTCGACTCATCGCATGTCGACTCGTCGACCATGAGTCTAGACTAGTCACGACTAGTCTAGAGTCGCCCCCCCTGAGCGACTCGTCGACTCATCGACTCGAAAACCTTGGCCCACCTCAAGATATATTCGTAAAAAAATTGTATATGGAATATAAAAAGTGCCTGTTACACATAAACATACCAATTTGAGTTTTCGAAGCTCCTTTCTAGCAACTTTTCCTCTCCAGATGCACTGTGTAGTAATAGCAGCTTTTCTTGTTCTTGAATAATCCAACCTCGCCAAGAATTGACGGCAGCGAGTCTGAAACAGAAATATGGATTATAAAGTGAACATTTTGATCTGATCTCCAAATTTGGGACTAAATGGTACACTTCAGAGACAGCTAATGTGTGGACGAATAGTAGCAACGAAGTTGTAGGGTTTCATCATGGCAATAATATAAAAGACCAGATGCACGTGTCATGTTTAGAAAGATAGCAGAAAAGAGCACTGTAATTCAAATATAGTCCACGACCCATAATTATGCATACTAAGCCAGCTCTCGATTTCATGAAGAAACTGAACTGGGATGACTGAAAATATGTGACTTTCACTACAAAAGAGGAAACTTCAGAACTCCCTCTATATATATTGTTGAATGGTAAAATAGAAATTATGAAGAAAATTAGCTTTCAGGAACTGTATTGGCTTATTGCAGTTTCTACCAAGGATAAAATCATCCAGACAATGACCCAACTGCTGAATAGAGATAAAATCAGCGAAACATAACATGATCTCTGCAGTTTCAGAGCAACCACTAACTAACTAATCTTATACTTGTATCAACAGAAAAATTGAACACTTATGCGGGTTATCATTCCCAACTTTTGTTCATTTGCTTGTATTTACACATGCACACAAAACAAGTTATTTTAATTTTATGTTACCTGGATAATGATAGCAGCTCTTGTTTGACGTCTGAAGTGGATCTCTTTACGTGCAGCCATCCCACGTAACGATGATTGAATGGTAAGCGCAGAAGCAGAAAGTTCAGTGTATGCCTTTCTCGCATTATGCATACGGTATCTAGTCTGGATTTTGAGAGAAGCAGCTTCTCTGCGGAGACCCTGGTAAACTCTTCTTGCAAGCTCTCCTTCAAATATTCAATAAAAGCCATGTCAGAAAATTATTGCTTGACCGCGATTAAGTAGGGCCAAACAGACTACGATTCGAAAGAACAAAAAGCTCACCGCGACAAACCGTCTGAATTTGTACAGCTGATCTTCGTAGTGCAATGAAGCTCTTCTTGGCCAAAAACGAGCGGACTTTCCTCTGAATCATGTTAGCTGAACGCCCTAACACTTCATTTCTACGAGCATCAAGTTCAGCCATTTGACCAGAACGAAGAAAAACTTTTGTCTTGCCAACCTAAATAAACATTTGCAAAAGCATATACAGTTTAGTCCATACATCAAGGATGCAAAAGGATAGCATTATGCTAGATTTATTTCAGAAAGGAGTTATATTCTGAGGGACATATCAATTTTAAGTGATTCACCTAATCAACTACAAAGTGATCTTACAGCATATATTGCATACTGTTTTGAACATCTTGAATTTGTAGTCTATACAAGTATACATAACGTAGCAGACTTATCTTTAATGCACCTCTAAAGTCTAATATTTTATACAATAAAGGTGGTGACGTTTTTGAACTAGCATCAAGCCAATATGTATCCCCAACATACAGCCAGTATCAAATACATGGACCATCAAAGGTCACATATAAAAAGCCTATATCAACCCACATTAATTGGCAATGGTGTTCCTAAATGGAAAAAAATATGCTCATTAAACTATCACATACCACAGATCAACAAAACCAAAAATGTAAGTTTCTCTTCAATATGCATACCTGGTAACCTTGCAGATCTACCTTCTCTAAGAGCCTTCTTACAGCAGTAATCTCATCAGAACTTGTATCAATGAGCACAAGCCAAGATCAGTAAAAGGCTCAACCAACTAAACCAGGAAGCAAGAACAGTTATTCATTTATAAGTTACAAATTAGTACCTTCCAGTCAAAACATCAGGCGCAAGAATACCGAAACGGTCAATGAACTCAAGGAATGTTCTTCTAGTTGGATACCCAGCACAGCTTATCCTAATTGCTTCCATAACCCCCTGAGAAAAAACAATATTAGGACTGATGTTGGAAGTCTGAAGCAAACAGAAATGCCAACAACAACAACTTACTCCGCATCTGAGCTGCTGAAGAACATTCTGGTTCTCAAAAATTGCTGGCTTCAATAAACTATTAGGCTTTACACAGCGGATATAGTGGGGCTCAGTTGAACTCAAGGTTTCCAAGAGAGATTGCAGTTGTTGCTGCATTTTTTATATAAATTGCAAATATTAGAAGCATGAAGAACTGGAAGCAACAAGAATTTCAGTTGAATCATTATAATAATAAAAGCAATTCATTATGCACCTTGAATCTTGAACCAATCGATGAAAACTTTGACGACTTTGAGGAGTCATCAGAAAGAAGAGGGAAAAGTCCTGAAACAAACGAACATCCTGAAGCACCCAAGAGAGCCTGATGTTCAGCAATAACATAATCCTTGTTCTTGTCCAGAAATAACTCGGTTTGATAGGTGACCTACACATCAATGTTTCCATCAGATTTATTAAAAAACAACTGTAACTAACAGAGCAAAGGCAGTTCATACTTACATCTCCGGCATAATGACATATTGTAAAGTCTGACCGAGATAACTTTGGCTTCACAAAGCGCTTGTGATTTTTGAAAGTTTGGTACAACTTCTGAGCAAATGTCTCATGTGTCGATCTTGGCAACATACTGCAACACAAAATCATATGTGCACAGATTAAACTATTTGTAAGATTGAAATTTTCAATGCTAGAAAACTAGTGAAAAAATTGAGATCTTATCACTCATCCATACCAAGCTTCATCCAGAAGGGCAATAATTCCACCAGGTTTCTGAAAAGGAAGAATTGAGTGCTTAGATGGAACACGACAAGACAATAAAGCAACATAACATACCAACATAAATTATGTCTATGTAAGAATTGGGGCTAAGTATCAAAGTGGTAGAAGCAGCTTTATTTTTTGACTAGGTATGTTCTGCATTGACAAGATGTATGGCATGGAAACCTCGAATTGTCCACAGAGATAAAAATAAAAAAAAATCAACATAACAAACTACTACTCCCTATTATGGATCGGAGGGAGTAATAACCAGTGCTTATATTGTAATCAATCCACAATGAACCACTATTGATCACTAGTAACCAATGCTAGTAGTGACCATTTGACATTGCTAATCAGAAATCATTAACTGTGGATAATTACCACTAACACCAAAAGATTAAATGGGCACGCATGAACTCATCGAACATCGGTATGTAGGGGGGAGCATTCCAATATACACAATTACACATTTTCAAAAAAATATATATATATACACAATTACACACTCATTTGAATGAACTTGTTTATTTTAGGCAGGCAAACAGCAGGCTGTGCAGATATCAGATCGTGTGATGCAAGGAGACAAACCCAACCCTACAGCAAGGTAACAAAGAAAGAGGGCCGGGGTATATACCTTATCGATGAGATCAAGAATATCCTGATTGTCAACAAACTCAATGTAACTCCAGTCAATTTCTTCTTTAGTATACTCTTCCTGCTCCATCTTAAAGACATGCTGCAGAAAAGCAGAACTTCAGAGTTAACAACTCTTCTATAAATAAAAGAACTCCATAACAATGAAACTGCTGGGTTAGGCTCCAACCAAGAAAGCTAGAAACTTGCCTGATTGAAGTGTTGTTGCAGTTTTTCATTTGTCAGGTTGATACAGAACTGCTCAAAGCTATCAAAAGCCAAAAAAGTGCATCAGATCTGAGAACTACACATAAGAAGTCCATAATAACTACTCCCTCCGTCCGAAAATACTTGACATCAAAATGGATAAAAAAAGGTGTATCTAGAACTAAAATACGTCTAGATACATATTCTTTTATCCATTTTGATGACAAGTATTTCCGGACGGAGGGAGTAGTAGGTAAAAATTAACAATAGAAATAATCAGTGAGGAAACAAAAATTGTGAAATATAATAATAACAAGATACTGTATGCACAAAAATAGAATGTCAGTGTTAGTTAACTGGAGGAAACCTTAAACTTCATGATGGCAGTCCTAAGAGTAACAGATACAGATGCACAAGCAGACCTGCACACACCTACTGTTCAACTAACATCACTCAACTGATGGTGCAATCATAATTCATGATCACCAGGACAAAAACAGTAAGTTCACATCAAACAAGCAAAAAGCAATAGCCAATGTTCTTAAAAGAAAAAGCAGTGTCCAAGTAGCTTGTACCAAATGTTACATTTCTGCCATGTACTACAGGCAATACGTATGATGATCTTGCGGAAAATCCAACTGATGAGTCTAGCATGTAATCAAAGGTGAAAAGAAAGGCCTAGCACGGTGGCACCTTTCATCAGTGGACTGAATTCAATTCTTCAACAAAAGAGAAAAATGGAGCTCAGCTGTGAACAAGAACCTCAAGATGGAGAAGTAATCATGTCATGATCACTAAAGGGTTTGCAGTCAAATAGCCCCTCTTTCACCTAGAACTAAAGCAGGCCCAAACCAAACCGACAGTTTTCTCTCATTGCCATTCTGTCAATCGAATTGACCAAAGACACATCCAACACACAATAAATCTATAAAAGTCCAGTTAAGCACCTGTTTGTCTTGAAGCTTTCAAACCCGTAGATATCCAGCACCCCAATTAAGCATTTTGAAGTTGGATCTTGACCAATAGAGTTGTTTATCTTAGTCACAAGCCTAGGGTCAAAGGACATTTGTCAGATAAGAACCAAAAGTAAACATATGTAGAACAGTCAAGCAGCTGCTTTTGAGCTGGAATAGCAATCGGTGTATAACTCCGAAATGAACTCACCAATCAAACAATCGTGAGTACACGGTCTTAGCAAGTGCATCTCTACTACCCTTGGCAGCCTCAGCATCCAAAGTTTTTACTATGTTCTCATCACGAGTCACAATAATACGTTTACACAGTGAATCTTCTAGTGCTTTCTCATCGCACCTACAAGACCAAAGTTTGAGATTTTTGTCAAATGCATAAGAATTCAACAGTTCCTAAAAAGAAGCTATAGGAGTACATACATGAAGAGCTCGGCAGCTGTCCTTAAATGAAACATAGATTTTTCATTTTTAGGTTTCGATGAATCCACATCATCCCCTTCTGCAAACTCAACATTTCCCAAGTGGAGAATAGCAGCAACAATCCGGAAAATTGCTTCCTAAATTTTAAAGCAACAAACAAAGCAAGGGGTTAAGTCAAGAAAGGCCTCAAGTGATCAAAAAGGAGTAGCGGAGATCATTAAAGAACCAAATATGTACCTGCTCTTGAGAACTGATTCCGATAATATCCATGGCCTTTCTAGTTTCAAGATACTCCTTCGATTCATCGAGGCCATCAATCTTATAGCAGTTGGACTGATTAAGATAGTGAAATGTACTGGGATCCCCTAGTTTGTACTTCTCCCGTTCCTGATATGAAAAATAGCATAATTTAACCGTACATTGCTTTCTAATATGAAATACAGTTATTTAAAGCAGAAGCTTATGATGTTTAGTGCCCTGATAAACAGTGATGTTAGCAAAATGGTAGCCAGAGGGACATGTCATTGAATAGCTTTCATGTACAGAGCTTTGATTCACAAAGGCTCTGCTACTCCCGTTGTGACAGTAACAAACAATTAGGAGAGGGGGAAATGTCATGGGAAAAGAGAACAGAATTCTTGAATTTCAATAAAGTAGTGCATGTAACAAGAAATGGTAAAATACGAATAAGTCCTCAGGTGATTAATCTTAAATTTTATATAAATATGTCTAGTAAAAAACAGGCATGTACGGATAGGTAAGGGACAGCACCTCAGGTGAGCCAGCACAAATCATGTAGAAACAATGGTAATTTCTCTCTGATTCCGATATTTGACAGACACGAGATCTCTCGAGAAGATAAGTTCTGACAGCAGCTCCTGATATCCTCCCCTTCTGATCAAACTGGATCTCAACAAATTTACCAAAGCGACTGCAGTGATAACAGAGAAAAAGGAATTGGTTGAGTGAACCAACACCCACAACACTAATTGCAACAATCATATAAAGAATGCCTCTTACCTTGAATTGTTATTTCGCACAGTCTTTGCATTTCCGAATGCTTCAAGAACAGGATTTGACTGTGGGAGGGATGCAGATTAATCAGTCGAACAAAAACACCAGTTGGTCACAGAAATAGTACTCAGGACCAGGTGAGTCTAAAAGTTAACTACCTGAAGAACTTGCTTCTCCACAGTTCGGCCTTCAGAGGCAGCCTTTCCACCCATGTACGCAAGATAGCGCATGATCATTTTAGTGCTTTCTGTTTTACCAGCACCACTTTCTCCACTAACAAGAATGGACTGACTTATTCCTTCATTTAGCATCAATCTGTAACGGTACATTAATCAAGTTTTTTCCTCGAGTCAAAATGGGAAGAGAGGAAAAAAACTGTTCATTTCCTGTTCTTGCAAATGCCTGCTTAAACTATAACAACCTAGTGATCTCAACATGAACCTACCTATATGCAACATCTGCAACAGCAAAAGGATGGGGGCTTAATTCACCAAAATCTGCTCCTTTATACTGTTCCATCATCTGAATATCGTACAAATGAGGCAGTCTTCGGAAAGGATTTACAGCAATCAGAATACTTCCAGTATACGTCTGGTTTCGAACAAAGAAATGAGAAAGACACAAATGAGAAAAATGAATGACATTCTTAACATAATATTAGTGGAAAGTATATGCGTCGGACAGTCAGACTACAGTAATAAGTTATATAAAGAGATCCTGACTTACATAGATTTCGTTCATGTCATATCTAGACTTCAAATTTTGAAGAACCCCAGGTTCATGCAGATAGGCAAGTTTTGTCATGTCATCAACTCCACATGGTGATTCCTCAGGATCCTTAGCATGGACATGAGATGCTTTTGCTGTAACCTGGGAAAAAGGGGGGGCCAAATTAGAACATGGTGCAAACACACCCTTTTCAACGTGGTTAGGCTTTTATGAAAGGTTAGATTCACATGGTATTTCTAAGCAGTTTTGTCATTAATAATCCACACAGAGTAAACTGGCCAGATGGCCGAATCCTAACAATACATACAAACAACTTACCGTTTTCTCATTGGAGCACTTGACCGTGATCGTGTCTCCATTGACCTTTAGGACCTCCCCATCAATCCAGGCTTCGTGGGGATCCTCGACCCAAACCTGGGATCCCACCGCGATGGAAGCTTGAGCCGCCTGCATGAATAGATGTAACATTAGACACTAGGCATGCATTGCTTACTCTGAAAAAATGTGCGTCTCCTAAAATGTTGGCCCTCATGCATTCGACGTTAATCACTGCGGCGCTATATCAAAATAAGCAACCTACGCAGACATGAGAACTCAACCATTTTCTGGCGCGAACAAGGCCGGTATGACAGCCCAACAAGCAGGTAAATTAGCCACATATCGCCAACCCTGAATAAATGCATATTTCGTAAAATGTTGTCCCCCGCGCATTCCACGGTAAATCATAACGGCGCTACATGGAAACAAATAAAATACACCAGCATGAGACATCCATCGACCATTTTCTGGTGCGAACAAGGCCGGTATAACGAACCCAACAATCAGAAGGGTGGCGGGGGCAGCAACAGGCAGGTCAATTAGCTGCATATCGCCAACCCCGAATAAATGCATATTTCCTAAAATGTTGCCCCCCGCGCATTCCATGGTAAATCATAACGGCGCTGCATGGAAACAAATAAAACACACCAGCATGAGACATCCATCGACCATTTTGTGGCGCGAACAAGGCCGGTATGACGAACCCAACAATCAGAAGGGTGACAGGGGCAGCAACAGGCATGCCAATTAGCCACATACCGCCAACCCCGAATAAATGCATATTTCCTAAAATGTTGCCGCCCGCGCATTCCGCGGTAATCAGTAGCGGCGCTACGTCGAAACAAATAACACACACCAGCATGAGACATCCATCGACCATTTTGTTGCGCGAGCAAGGCCAGTATAACGAAGCCAACAATTAGAAGGGTGGCAGGGACAGCAACAGGCAGGCCAATTAGCCGCACACCGCCAACCCCGAACAAATGCATATTTACTAAAATGTTGCTGCCCGCGCATTCCGCGGTAATCACAGGGCGCTACGTCGAAACAAATAACACACATCAGCATAAGACATCCACCCACCATTTTCTGGCGCGAACAAGGCCGGCGCACCGGACCAAACAATCACAAGGATATCAACAAGCAGGTCAACGCCTGCACCACCAGAATCTGCCACAACCATCATGCTCATTTCTCCAATGGCTAGGCTTAGCACAGGGATTCATTCAGTTTAACGGTGAACCCCCGAAATTTCAGGGGGGAAACTGCTGCCGGCAGCACTAGTCTAGGGTAACAGCAAGTCAGAAGCACGCTTAGAACAGCAATCCGGAGCAAGCTAGGGCTCCCTTACCATCGGTCAGAAGGTGAGAGCAGCGGATCTCCGCTCCAGCCCAGTCCAGCGGGGAGTAGTAGAGCGGTGACGGCTGCTGACCCCGGGAGGAAACCGGTGGGACGGCGCGACGACCCCGCGGCCCGCGAGATCCCGCCGAGTCCGGCGACCACGCGCCGCCGAGATCCAGTCCCCGCGGGCAAGCGGGCAGGCGGGAGGAGACGCCGCGCCCGAAACGCCGACAGGAGACGCCGAGATCGGGGCCGAGACGCTCCCCGACACCGCCCGCGAGCCGCGGTCGCTGGCTCCTCCCCCGCGCGTCCTTCCGAATCTCCGCACGCGACGCCCCGCCTCCCTCCCTCCCGAATCTCTCCCTCCTGGCTCCGACGAAATGCGCCGCCGCCGCCCTCGTGCGGCGCAGGCTCTTTTGCCTCCCGCTTTGCT
>NC_041391.1:699382536-699408652 GCF_002162155.2 Triticum dicoccoides | reverse complement strand
CTGCCTTTGCTTCGCTTCGGCGTGGGCTGTCTGCCTTGCCCCCTCCGAATCTCCCTCTCGCTGCTGTTTCGTTTCCGCGGAGGAAGAGAAGGGAATGGGAGGGGAGGGGGGCACGCTTTGCTTGGGTCTTTTTGTCGCTGGATGGATTTCTTAGTCGCGAGTTTTTGCTTGCGAGTTTTGACCTCGGCGCCTCCTTTTCTCCTCCGGGTACTCCATAGCGGGTTTGGGTCTGTGCACCTCGATTACCCGTGCAAACAAAACACTCTCTCACACCACACCAGGTATTTCGACTGTCCTGTGGGAGCGTTTCCTCATGCCTGCCAGCAATATTTTTGTAAATGCCAAAAAAAAGATTAAAAAAGTTAGACGTGTATATATTCATGTCTAAATGTTATCTGCAAATATTTAGGTGGAATGCCCACGAATTTTGATGTGCACAAAGAAAGCAAGTTGGAGATATTTTTGGCAGCTCTCAACTACTTGGTTTTCGTTTTCGTTAACAACGCTAGTGTTCCGTTTGATCATAACTTATTTATTTTGTTTTGAATTTACCGTTCACCCCATGAGCAAATGCTCCACGGTGCCAATGACGCCATGGCCTAGCTTTACCGGCCAACGATAAAAGCCTTCCTCCTAGATGAGCTTCAAGGGTAAACATGGCATGTTTTTTTCGTTAACCTAACTCCTCAAAATGCTGAAATGAGTGTCTCCCCCTGTGACGACTCACTACTACAAGGTGTGCTACAGAGAAAGATGACTAGATTTAGCTGCAATGGATCCGCCGGGGGGCTTTCGACCTTGGTTCCTAAGCGGTTGTTGATGCCATGGCGGCTACCACCTAGCCAAGCCGAGAGGTTGTTGAAAATATAAAACAACTGGATGAAAAATCTAGGTTGATTGCCGGGGCGAGGGAAGGGGGCGGGAAAGGAAAGCGGCAGAAATCGCTGAGGGTTGTTAGGTAGGCGGTGAATCATGGTTGAGCGGGTGGCGGGAGACGGGGGAGGAAAAAGGCAGACGTGGACACAGATGCCATGTGGTCACCCTAGGATGGTCGGTGGCGAAACGGAACATTTTATAAATGAAAAATGCAGGACATGGTAGTAGCATTAATATCTGCAGAATCAAGCCCCGGTGATTGTCAATGTGTCGTTATCGCCAACAACGCTATTAGTTTGGCACTGCCCTGGCAAAATTATCCAATCTTGACGTGCGAATCAATTGTCGGATACACCCTCGGCAATTAATAGGCTACATTATCTGATTTTATTGAGCGATGGGTTGAAAAGAGAATAATAGTCCTTGATTCAATCTTGGTATGAGTTCGATCCCCTACATCAAATGCATGCAAAACAAGACAAAACCCTAGCCGAACTCGAGGGTCATACATAAAGTATTTTCTTTCATAATGATTGACAACTTGTCACTCCATTTGAGCCAAAAAGTACCATGGCTCCGTGAAGGTTGGGCTCACTGTATTGACTATCATAACTAGATTCAGATGAGTAGTCGCAAAAAAATATCCACGCCAAAACAATTTATACGAAGGTATTTAAGTCTAATTTTTGTCCGAGTCCGACCCCTAGTCAAGCTTGATGTACAACTCGTGTTCAAGTATGTGCGAGCCAAGACAAAAAAAATAGCCAAACCTGAGCTCATACATAAAAGCACATTTTTCTTAATTATTAGGAGCATTGTCACCCAAATGAATCTTATGCAGATGTTATTGCTGCGTCGACCTTGATATACATGTACTCCGCTCAAGCCACAAAGTATCTTGAATTGAGAAGTTCAATACATATTGCCCAAATAATTATCCATGTCAATAGGTTTTTAATTACTTAAACATAAGTAATGATTTTTTTGCAGGGAAACATACAGTAATGAATATGATGTTCTAGAAATCTATGTCGGGATATTTGTTAAATGAACTCTCTGGTGCTCTTTGAGTTATATCATAGGGACACTAAAAAGGATTGGAGATGTATAGATGGCTTATATATAATGCACCTGGTTTGAACAAAAATAATCTATGTATGAATGGTTTTTTTCTTAGATCTACATCATTTATTGTTTAGCTCGTTCAAAAACTAGGTTTTAGTATAAAAACAGATGTACGATACAATTTGTATAACAAAATGGCATTTCATCTATCCGGCAAAAAAAGACATTTCATCTCCATGTGTAGTATCACTATTGCGCGGTAATTCCTTCTAACAACAACAACAACAATAAAGCCTTTAGTCCCAAACAAGTGTTGGGGAACGTAGCAGAAATTCAAAATTTTCCTACGTGTCACCAAGATCTATCTATGGAGAAACCAGCTACGAGTAGAAGGAGAGTGCATCTACATACCCTTGTAGATCGCTAAGCGGAAGCGTTGAAGTGAACGGGGTTGATGGGGTCGTACTCGTCGTGATTCAGATCACCGATGATCCTAGTGCCGAACGGACGGCACCTCCGCGTTCAACACACGTACAGCTCGACGATGTCTCCCACGCCTTGATCCAGCAAGGAGAGAGGGAGAGGTTGAGGAAGACTCCATCCAGCAGCAGCACAACGGCGTGGTGGTGATGGAGGAGCGTGGCAATCCTGCAGGGCTTCGCCAAGCACCTACGGGAGAGGAGGAGGTGTCACGGGAGGGAGGGAGGCGCCAAGGGCTCAGGTATGGATGCCCTCCCTCCCCTCCACTATATATAGGGGCAGGGGAGAGGGGGGAGGCGCAGCCTTGCCCCTTCCTCCAAGGAAGGGGTGCGGCTAAGAGGGGGGGAGGAGTCCATCCTCCCCAAGGCACCTCGGAGGTGCCTTCCCCCTTTAGGACTCTCCCCTTTTCCTATATCTTGGCGCATGGGCCTCTAGGGGCTGGTGCCCTTGGCCCATGTAGGCCAAGGCGCACCCCCTACAGCCCATGTGGCCCCCCGGGGCAGGTGGCCCCACCCGGTGGGCCCCCGGGACCCTTCCGGTGGTCCCGGTACAATACCGATGACCCCGAAACTTGTCCCGATGGCCGAAACAGGACTTCCTATATATAAATCTTTACCTCCGGACCATTCCGGAACTCCTCGTGACGTCCCGGATCTCATCCGGGACTCCGAACAACATTCGGTAACCACATACAAGCTTCCTTTATAACCCTAGCGTCATCGAACCTTAAGTGTGTAGACCCTACGGGTTCGGGAGACATGCAGACATGACCGAGACGTTCTCCGGTCAATAACCAACAGCGGGATCTGGATACCCATGTTGGCTCCCACATGTTCCACGATGATCTCATCGGATGAACCACGATGTCAAGGACTCAATCGATCCCGTATACAATTCCCTTTGTCTAGCGGTATTTTACTTGCCCGAGATTCGATCGTCGGTATCCAATACCTTGTTCAATCTCGTTACCGGCAAGTCACTTTACTCGTTCCATAACACATCATCCCGTGATCAACTCCTTGGTCACATTGCGCATATGATGATGTCCTACCGAGTGGGCCCAGAGATACCTCTCCGTTTACACGGAGTGACAAATCCCAGTCTCAATCCGCATAAAACAATAGATACTTTCGGAGATACCTGTAGTGCACCTTTATAGTCACCCAGTTACGTTGTGACGTTTGATACACCCAAAGCACTCCTACGGTATCCAGGAGTTACACGCTCTCATGGTCAAAGGAAGAGATACTTGACATTGGCAAAGCTCTAGCATACGAACTACACGATCTTTGTGCTAGGCTTAGGATTGGGTCTTGTCCATCACATCATTCTCCTAATGATGTGATCCCGTTATCAACGACATCCAATGTCCATAGCCAGGAAACCATGACTATCTGTTAATCACAACGAGCTAGTCAACTAGAGGCTCACTAGGGACATATTGTGGTCTATGTATTCACACGTGTATTACGATTTCCGGATAATACAGTTATAGCATGAATAAAAGACAATTATCATGAACAAGGAAATATAATAATAATACTTTTATTATTGCCTCTAGGGCATATTTCCAACAGTCTCCCACTTGCACTAGAGTCAATAATCTAGTTCACATCACCATGTGATTAACACTGACAGGTCACATCACCATGTGACCAACATCCAAAGAGTTTACTAGTGTCACTAAACTAGTTCACATCATCATGTGATCAAGACTCAATGAGATCTGGGGTTTGGTCATGTTCTGCTTGTGAGAGAGGTTTTAGTCAACGGGTCTGAACCTTTCAGATCCGTGTGTGCTTTACAAATCTCTATGTCATCTCCTAGATGCAGCTACCACGCTCTATTTGGAGCTATTCCAAACAACTGTTCTACTTGGAGCTATTCTAAATTATTGCTCCATTATATGTATCCGGTCTCTCTACTCAGAGCTATCCGGATAGGTGTCAAGCTTGCATCGTCGTAACCTTTACGACGAACTCTTTTACCACCTCCATAATCGAGAAAAATCCTTAGTCCACTAGTTACTAAGGATAACTTTGACCGCTGTCCTATGATCCATTCATGGATCACTCTTGTACCCCTTGACTGACTCATGGCAAGGCACACTTTCGGTGCGGTACACAGCATAGCATACTGTAGAGCCTACGTCTAAAGCATAGGGGACGACCTTCGTCCTTTATCTCTTTTCTGCCGTGGTCGAGCTTTAAGTCTTAACTTCGTACCTTACAACTCAGGCAAGAACTCCTTCTTTGACTGGTCCATCTTGAACACCTTCAAGATCATGTCAAGGTATGTGCTCATTTGAAAGTACCATTAAGCCTTTTGATCTATCCTTATAGATCTTGATGCTCAATGCTCAAGCAGCTTAATCCAGGCTTTCCATTGAAAAACACTTTCAAAATAACCCTATATGCTTTCCAGAAATTCTACGTCATTTCTGATCAACAATATGTCAACAACATATACTCATCAGAAATTCTATAGTGCTCCCACTCACTTCTTTGGAAATACAAGTTTCTCATAAACTTTGTATAGACCCAAAATCTTTGATCATCTTATCAAAGCGTACATTCCAACTCCGAGATGCCTACTCCAGTCCTTAGAAGGATCGCTGGAGCCAGCATACCTTTTAGCATCCTTAGGATCGACAAAAACTTTCTGATTGTATTACATACAACCTTTCCTCACGAAAACCGGTAAGGAAACTCGTTTTGACATCCATCTGCCAAATTTCATAAATACAGCTAATGCTAACATGAATCCGACGGACTTTAAGCATCGCTACGGATGAGAAAATCTCATCGTAGTCAACTCCTTGAACTTGTGAAAAAAACTCTTCGCCACAAGTCGAGCTTCATGGACGGTGACATTACCGTCCACGTTCGTCTTCTTCTTAAAGATCCATTTATCTCAATGGCTTGCCGATCATCGGGCAAGTCCACCAAAGTCCATGCTTTGTTCTGATACATGGATCCTATCTCGGATTTCATGGCTTCTAACCATTTGTTGGAATTTGGGCCCACCGTCGCTTCTCCATAGCTCGTAGGTTCATTGTTGTCTAGCAACATGACCTTCAAGACAGGATTACTGTACCACTCTGAAGTAGTACGTATCCTTGTCACCCTACGAGGTACGGCAGTGATTTGATCCGAAACTTCATGATCAATATCATAAGCTTCCACTTCAATTGGTGTAGGTGCCACAGGAACAACTTCCTGTGCCCTGCTACACACTGGTTGAAGTGATGGTTCAATAACCTCATCAAGTCTCCACCATCCTCCCACTCAACTTTTCGAGAGAAACCTTTCCTCGAGAAAGGACCCGATTCTAGAAACAATTCATATTGCTTTCGGATCTGAGACAGGAGGTATACCCAACTGTTTTGGGTGTCCTATGAAGATGCATTTTATCCGCTTTGGGTTCTAGCTTATCAATCCTGAAACTTTTCCACATAAGCGTCGCAGCCCCAAACCTTTAAGAAACGACAACTTAGGTTTCTCTAAACCATAATTCATACGGTGTCATCTCAACGGAATTACGTGGTGCCCTATTTAAAGTGAATGTGGTTGTCTCTAATGCCTAACCCATGAACGATAGTGGTAATTCGATAAGAGACATCATGGTACGCACCATATCCAATAGGGTGCAACTATGATGTTCGGACACACCATCACACTATGGTGTTCCAGGCGGTATTAATTGCGAAACAATTTCCACAATGTCTTAATTGTGTGCCAAAACTCGTAACTCAGATATTCATCTCTATGATCATATCATAGACATTTTATCCTCTTGTCACAATGATCTTCTACTTCACTCTGAAATTATTTGAACCATTCAATAATTCAGACTTGTGTTTCATCAAGTAAATATTCTCAACATCTACTCGAATCATCTGTGAAGTAAGAACATAACGATATTCACTGCATGCCTCAGCACTCATTGGACTGCACACATCAAAATGTGTTACTTCCAACAAGTTGCTATCTTGTTCCATCTTACTGAAAATGAGGCTTTTCAGTCATCTTGCCCATGTGGTATGATTTGCATATCTCAAGTGATTCAAAATCAAGTGAGTCCGAACGATCCATTTGCATGGAGTTTCTTCATGTATATACACCAATAGACATGGTTCGCATGTCTCAAACTTTTCAAAAACGAGTGAGCCCAAAGATCCATCAATATGGAGCTTCTTCATGCATTTTATACCGATATGACTTACGTGGCAGTGCCACAAGTAGGTGGTACTATCATTACTATCTTATATCTTTTGGCATGAAAATGTGTATCCCTACGATCAAGATTCAATAAACCATTCCTTTAGGTGCAAGAGCACTTATTCAGGTTTAATACTAATCTTGATGGTAGAGGGAGCGTGCGATGTTAGATCACATCAAACTTGGAAACACTTCCAACACATATCGTCAGCTCACCTTTAGCCAGTCTCCATTTTATTCCGTAGCTTTTATTTCGAGTTACTAACACTTAGCAACCGAACCGGTATCTAATACCCTGGTGCTACTAGGAGTACTAGTAAAGTACACATTAACATAATGTATATCCAATATACTTCTATCGACCTTGCCAGCCTTCTCATCTACCAAGTATCTAGGGTAATCTTGCTCCAGTGGTTGTTCCCCTTATTACAGAAGCACTTAGTCTCGGGTTTGGGTTCAACCTCGGGTTTCTTCATTGGTGCAGCAGCTGATTTGCCGTTTCATGAAGTATCCCTTCTTTCCCTTGCCCTTCTTGAAACTAGTGGTTTCATCAACCATCAACAATTGATGCTCCTTCTTGATTTCTACTTTCGCGATGTCAAACAACGCGAATACCTCAAGGATCATCATCTCTATCCTTGATATGTTATAGTTCATCACGAAGCTCTAGCAGCTTGGTGGCAATGACTTTGGGGAAACATCACTATCTCATCTGGAAGATCAACTCCCACTCGATTCAAGTGATTGTTGTACTCAGACAATCTGAGCACAAGCTCAACGATTGAGCTTTTCTCCCTTAGTTTGCAGGCTAAGAAAATCGTCGGAGGTCTTATACCTCTTGACATGGGCACGAGCCTGAAATCCCAATTTCAGCCCTCGAAACATCTCATATGTTCTGCGATGTTTCGAAAAACGTCTTTGGTGCCTCTACTTAAACCATTTAACTGAACTATCACGTAGTTATCAAAACGTGTATGTCCGATGTTCACAACATCCACAAACGACGTTTGGGGTTCAACACACTAAGCGGTGCATTAAGGACATAAGCTTTCTACTGTCCGCATAATTGCTACTTTCAACTTTTAACTATATTTTCTCTAGGAACATATCTAAAACAGTAGAACTAAAGCGCGAGCTTGCGACATAATTTGCAAAAGGTCTTTTGACTATGTTCAAGATAATTAAGTTCATCTTATGAACTCCCACTCAGATAGACATCCCTCTAGTCATCTAAGTGATTACATGATCCGAGTCAACTAGCCCGTGTCCGATCATCACGTGAGACGGACTAGTTATCATCGGTGAACATCTTCATGTTGATCGTATCTACTATACGACTCATGTTCGACCTTTCGGTCTCCGTGTTCCGAGGCCATGTCTGCACATGCTAGGCTCGTCAAGTTAACCCTAAGTGTTTTCGCTGTGTAAAACTGTCTTACACCCGTTGTATGTGAACGTAAGAATCCATCACACCCGATCATCACGTGGTGCTTAGAAGCGACGAACTGTAGCAACGGTGCACAGTTAGGGGAGAACACTTCTTGAAATTTTGTAAGGGATCATCTTATTTACTACCGTCGTCCTAAGTAAACAAGATGCATAAACATAATAAACATCACATGCAATTATATAGTAGTGACATGATATGGCCAATATCATATAGCTCCATTGATCTCCATCTTCGGGGCTCCATGATCATTATCGTCACCGGCATGACACCATGATCTCCATCATCATGATCTCCATCATCGTGTCTTCATGAAGTTGTCACGCCAACGACTACTTCTACTTCTATGACTAACGCGTTTTAGCAATAAAGTAAAGTAGTTTACATGGCGTTCTTCAATGACACGCAGGTCATACAATAAATAAAGACAACTCCTATGGCTCCTGCCGGTTGTCATACTCATCGACATGCAAGTCGTGAATCCTATTACAAGAACATGATCAATCTCATACATCACATATATATCATTCATCACATCCTTTTGGCCATATCACATCACATGACATACCCTGCAAAAACAAGTTAGACGTCCTCTAATTGTTGTTTGCATGTTTTACGTGGCTGCTATGGGTTTCTAGCAAGAACGTTTCTTACCTACGCATGAACCACAACGTGATATGCCAATTGCTATTTACCCTTCATAAGGACCCTTTTCATCAAATCCGATCCGACTAAAGTGGGAGAGACAGACACCCGCCAGCCACCTTATGCAACTAGTGCATGTTTGTCGGTGGAACCGGTCTCACGTAAGCGTACGTGTAAGGTTGGTCCGGGCAGCTTCATCCCACGATGCCGCCGAATCAAGATAAGACTAGTAACGGCAAGCATATTGAACAATATCAACGCCCACAACTACTTTGTGTTCTACTCGTGCAAAGAATCTACGCAATAGACCTAGCTCATGATGCCACTGTTGGGGAACGTAGCAGAAATTCAAAATTTTCCTACGTGTCACCAAGATCTATCTATGGAGAAACCAGCTACGAGTAGAAGGAGAGTGCATCTACATACCCTTGTAGATCGCTAAGCGGAAGCGTTGAAGTGAACGGGGTTGATGGAGTCGTACTCGTCGTGATTCAGATCACCGATGATCCTAGTGCCGAACGGACGGCACCTCCGCGTTCAACACACGTACAGCTCGACGATGTCTCCCACGCCTTGATCCAGCAAGGAGAGAGGGAGAGGTTGAGGAAGACTCCATCCAGCAGCAGCACAACGGCGTGGTGGTGATGGAGGAGCGTGGCAATCCTGCAGGGCTTCGCCAAGCACCTACGGGAGAGGAGGAGGTGTCACGGGAGGGAGGGAGGCGCCAAGGGCTCAGGTATGGATGCCCTCCCTCCCCTCCACTATATATAGGGGCAGGGGAGAGGGGGGAGGCGCAGCCTTGCCCCTTCCTCCAAGGAAGGGGTGCGGCTAAGAGGGGGGGAGGAGTCCATCCTCCCCAAGGCACCTCGGAGGTGCCTTCCCCCTTGAGGACTCTTCCCTCTAGGGTTCCTTAGGCGCATGGGCCTCTTGGGGCTGGTGCCCTTGGCCCATGTAGGCCAAGGCGCACCCCCTACAGCCCATGTGCCCCCTCGGGGCAGGTGGCCCCACCCGGTGGGCCCCCGGGACCCTTCCGGTGGTCCCGGTACAATACCGATGACCCCGAAACTTGTCCCGATGGCCGAAACAGGACTTCCTATATATAAATCTTTACCTCCGGACCATTCCGGAACTCCTCGTGACGTCCGGGATCTCATCCGGGACTCCAAACAACATTCGGTAACCACATACAAGCTTCCTTTATAACCCTAGCGTCATCGAACCTTAAGTGTGTAGACCCTACGGGTTCGGGACACATGTAGACATGACCGAGACGTTCTCCGGTCAATAACCAACAGCGGGATCTGGATACCCATGTTGGCTCCCACATGTTCCACGATGATCTCATCGGATGAACCACGATGTCAAGGACTCAATCGATCCCGTATACAATTCCCTTTGTCTAGCGGTATTTTACTTGCCCGAGATTCGATCGTCGGTATACCGATACCTTGTTCAATCTCGTTACCGGCAAGTCTCTTTACTCGTTCCGTAACACATCATCCCGTGATCAACCCCTTGGTCACATTGTGCACATTATGATGATGTCCTACCGAGTGGGCCCAGAGATACCTCTCCGTTTACACGGAGTGACAAATCCCAGTCTCGATCCGCATAAAACAATAGATACTTTCGGAGATACCTGTAGTGCACCTTTATAGTCACCCAGTTACGTTGTGACGTTTGATACACCCAAAGCACTCCTACGGTATCCAGGAGTTACACGCTCTCATGGTCAAAGGAAGAGATACTTGACATTGGCAAAGCTCTAGCAAACGAACTACACGATCTTTGTGCTATGCTTAGGATTGGGTCTTGTCCATCACATCATTCTCCTAATGATGTGATCCCGTTATCAACGACATCCAATATCCATAGCCAGGAAACCATGACTATCTGTTGATCACAACGAGCTAGTCAACTAGAGGCTCACTAGGGACATATTGTGGTCTATGTATTCACACGTGTATTACGATTTCCGGATAATACAGTTATAGCATGAATAAAAGACAATTATCATGAACAAGGAAATATAATAATAATACTTTTATTATTGCCTCTAGGGCATATTTCCAACAACAAGTTGGGGTAGGCTAGAGGTGAAACCCATAAGATCTCGCAACCAACTCATGGCTCTGGCACATGGATAGCAAGCTTCCACGCACCCCTGTCCATAGCTAGCTCTTTGTCGATACTCCAATCCTTCAAGTCTCTCTTAACGGACTCCTCCCATGTCAAAATCGGTCGACCCCGCCCTCTCTTGACATTCTCCGCACGCTTTAGCCGTCCGCTATGCACTGGAGCTTCTGGAGGCCTGCGCTGAATATGCCCAAACCATCTCAAACGATGTTGGACAAGCTTCTCCTCAATTGGTGCTACCCCAACTCTATCTCGTATATCATCATTCCGGACTCGATCCTTCCTCATGTGGCCACACATCCATCTCAACATACGCATCTCCGCCACACCTAATTGTTGAACATGTCGCCTTTTAGTCGGCCAACACTCCGCGCCATACAACATTGCGGGTCGAACCGCCGTCCTGTAGAACTTGCCTTTTAGCTTTTGTGGCACTCTCTTGTCACAGAGAATGCCAGAAGCTTGGCGCCACTTCATCCATCCGGCTTTGATTCGATGGTTCACATCTTCATCAATACCCCCATCCTCCTGCAACATTGACCCCAAATACCGAAAGGTGTCCTTCCAAGGTACCACCTGGCCATCAAGGCTAACCTCCTCCTCCTCACAGCTAGTAGTACTGAAACCGCACATCATGTACTCGGTTTTAGTTCTACTAAGCCTAAACCCTTTCGATTCCAAGGTTTGTCTCCATAACTCTAACTTCCTATTTACCCCCGTCCGACTATCGTCAACTAGCACCACATCATCCGCAAAGAGCATACACCATGGGATATCTCTTTGTATACCCCTTGTGACCTCATCCATCACCAATGCAAAAAGATAAGGGCTCAAAGCTAACCCCTGATGCAGTCCTATCTTAATCGAGAAGTCATCGGTGTCGACATCACTTGTTCGAACACTTGTCACAACATTATTGTACATGTCCTTGATGAGGGTAATGTACTTTGCTGGGACTTTGTGTTTCTCCAAGGCCCACCACATGACATTTCGCGGTATCTTATCATAGGCCTTCTCCAAGTCAATGAACACCATATGCAAGTCCTTCTTATGCTCCCTATATCTCTCCATAAGTTGTCGTACCAAGAAAATGGCTTCCATGGTCGACCTCCCAGGCATGAAACCAAACTGATTTTTGGTCACGCTTGTCATTCTTCTTAAGCGGTGCTCAATGACTCTCTCCCATAGCTTCATTGTATGGCTCATCAGCTTAATTCCACGGTAATTAGTACAACTCTGAACATCCCCCTTGTTCTTGAAGATTGGTACTAATATACTCCGTCTCCATTCTTCTGGCATCTTATTTGCCCAAAAAATGAGGTTGAAAAGCTTGGTTAGCCATACTATCGCTATGTCCCCGAGACCTTTCCACACCTCAATGGGGATATAATCAGGGCCCATCGCCTTGCCTCCTTTCATCCTTTTTAAAGCCTCCTTCACCTCAGACTCCTGGATGCACCGCACAAAACGCATGCTGGTCTCATCAAAGGAGTCATTCAGTTCAATGGTAGAACTCTCATTCTCCCCATTGAACAGCTTGTCGAAGTACTCCCGCCATCTATGCTTAATCTCTTCGTCCTTCACCAAGAGTTGGCCTGCTCCGTCCTTGATGCATTTGACTTGGCCAATATCCCTCGTCTTCCTCTCTCGGATCTTAGCCATCTTATAGATGTCCCTTTCACCTTCCTTCGTGCCTAATCGTTGGTAGAGGTCCTCATATGCCCGACCCCTTGCTTCACCAACAGCTCGCTTTGCGGCCTTCTTCGCCATCTTGTACTTCTCTATGTTGTCTGCACTCCTATCCAGGTATAGGCGTCTGAAGCAATCTTTTTTCTCTTTAAGCGCCTTCTGGACATCATCATTCCACCACCAGGTATCCTTATCTTCGCTTCTCCTTCCCCTGGACACTCCAAACTCCTCCGAGGCCACCTTACGAATGCAAGTCGCCATCTTCATCCACACATTGTCCGCATCCCCTCCTTCCTCCCAAGGGCCCTCCTTAAATACCCTCTCCTTGAACACCTGAGCTACCTCCCCCTTGAGCTTCCACCACTTCGTTCTAGCGACCTTGGCACGCTTATCCCGCTGGACACGAATCCGAAAGCGGAAGTCGGCAACCACCAGCTTATGCTGGGGTACAACACTCTCCCCAGGTATCACCTTACAGTCTAGGCACGCACGCCTATCTTCTCTTCTCGAGAGGATGAAATCAATCTGGCTAGAGTGTTGGCCACTACTAAAAGTCACCAGATGTGATTCTCTCTTTCTAAAGAGGGTGTTAGCTACAATCATGTTGTAGGCTAGAGCAAAGCTTAAGACATCTTCTCCTTCTTGATTCCTGATGCCATAGCCAAAGCCCCCATGCGCCCCTTCAAAACCTGTGTTAGATGTACCCACGTGGCCATTGAGGTCTCCTCCTATGAAGAGCTTCTCACCAATCGGTACACTCCTAACCATGTCTTCCAAGCCTTCCCAGAACTCCCTCTTGGTGTTCTCATTGTGGCCTACTTGCGGGGCATATGCGCTGATAACATTGAGAACCAGGTCCTCAGCTACCAGCTTGACCAGGATAATCCGGTCCCCACGTCTCCTGACGTCTACCACTCCATACTTGAGGCTCTTGTTGATCAAGATGCCTACGCCATTTCTGTTTGCAGCCGTCCCCATGTACCACAGCTTGAAGCCGGTATCCTCCACCTCCTTCGCCTTTTGTCCTCTCCATTGTTGGGGAACGTAGCAGAAATTCAAAAAATTTCCTACGTAACACCAAGATCTATCTATGGAGAGACCAGCAACGAGTAGAAGGAGAGTGCATCTACATACCCTTGTAGATCGCTAAGCGGAAGCGTTCAAGTGAACGGGGTTGATGGAGTCGTACTCGTCGTGATTCAGATCACCGATGATCCTAGTGCCGAACGGACAGCACCTCCGCGTTCAACACACGTACAGCCCGGTGACGTCTCCCACGCCTTGATCCAGCAAGGAGAGAGGGAGAGGTTGAGGAAGACTCCATCCAACAGCAGCACAACGGCGTGGTGGTGGTGGAGGAGCGTGGCAATCCTGCAGGGCTTCGCCGAGCACCTACGGGAGAGGAGATGTGTCACGGGAGGGAGAGGGAGGCAACCAAAGGCCTTAGGTATGATTGCTCCTCCTTTTCCCCACTATATATAGGGCCAAGGGAGAGGGGGAGGGCGCAGCCTTGCCCCCTCCTCCAAGGAAGGGGTGCGGCTAAGGATGGGGAGGAGTCCATCCTCCCCAAGGCACCTCGGAGGTGCCTTCCCCCTTTAGGACTCTTCCCTCTCCAAGTTTCCTTGCGCATGGGCCTCTTGGGGCTGGTTCCCTTGGCCCATGTAGGCCAAGGCGCACCCCCTACAGCCCATGTGGCCCCCCGGGGCAGGTGGCCCCACCCGGTGGGCCCCCGGGACCCTTCCGGTGGTCCCGGTACAATACCGATGACCCCGAAACTTGTCCCGATTGCCGAAACAGGACTTCCTATATATAAATCTTTACCTCCGGACCATTCCGGAACTCCTCGTGACGTCTGGGATCTCATCCTGGACTCCGAACAACATTCGGTAACCACATACAAGCTTCCTTTATAACCCTAGCGTCATCGAACCTTAAGTGTGTAGACCCTACGGGTTCGGGAGACATGCAGACATGACCGAGACGTTCTCCGGTCAATAACCAACAGCGGGATCTGGATACCCATGTTGGCTCCCACATGTTCCACGATGATCTCATCGGATGAACCACGATGTCAAGGACTCAATCGATCCCGTATACAATTCCCTTTGTCTAGCGGTATTTTACTTGCCCGAGATTCGATCGTCGGTATACCGATACCTTGTTCAATCTCGTTACCAGCAAGTCACTTTACTCGTTCCGTAACACATCATCCCGTGATCAACTCCTTGGTCACATTGCGCATATGATGATGTCCTACCGAGTGGGCCCAGAGATACCTCTCCGTTTACACGGAGTGACAAATCCCAGTCTCGATCCGCATAAAACAATAGATACTTTCGGAGATACCTGTAGTGCACCTTTATAGTCACCCAGTTACGTTGTGACGTTTGATACACCCAAAGCAATCCTACGGTATCCAGGAGTTACACGCTCTCATGGTCAAAGGAAGAGATACTTGACATTGGCAAAGCTCTAGCAAACGAACTACACGATCTTTGTGCTAGGCTTAGGATTGGGTCTTGTCCATCACATCATTCTCCTAATGATGTGATCCCGTTATCAACGACATCCAATGTCCATAGCCAGGAAACCATGACTATCTGTTGATCACAACGAGCTAGTCAACTAGAGGCTCACTAGGGACATATTGTGGTCTATGTATTCACACGTGTATTACGATTTCCAGATAATACAGTTATAGCATGAATAAAAGACAATTATCATGAACAAGGAAATATAATAATAATACTTTTATTATTGCCTCTAGGGCATATTTCCAACAGTCTCCCACTTGCACTAGAGTCAATAATCTAGTTCACATCGCCATGTGATTAACACTCACAGGTCACATCGCCATGTGACTAATACCCAAGAGTTTACTAGAGTCAGTAGTCTAGTTCACATCACTATGTGATTGACACTCAATGAGTTTTATGTTTCATCATGTTGCTTGTGAGAGAGGTTTTAGTCAACGGGTCTGAACCTTTCAGATCCGTGTGTGCTTTACAAATCTCTATGTCATCTCCTAGATGCAGCTACCACGCTCTATTTGGAGCTATTCCAAATAACTGTTCTACTTGGAGCTATCCTAAATTATTGCTCCATTATATGTATCCGGTCTCTCTACTCAGAGCTATCCGGATAAGTGTCAAGCTTGCATCGTCGTAACTTTTACGACGAACTCTTTTACCACCTCCATAATCGAGAAAATTCCTTAGTCCACTAGTTACTAAGGATAAGTTTGACCGCTGTCCTTTGAGCCATTCTTGGATCACTCTTGTACCCCTTGACTGACTCATGGCAAGGCACACTTTCGGTGCGGTACACAACATAGCATACTGTAGAGCCTACGTCTAAAGCATAGGGGACAACCTTCGTCCTTTCTCTCTATTCTGCCGTGGTCGAGCTTTAAGTCTTAACTTCGTACCTTACAACTCAGGCAAGAACTCCTTCTTTGACTGGTTCATCTTGAACACCTTCAAGATCATGTCAAGGTATGTGCTCATTTGAAAGTACCATTAAGCGTTTTGATCTATCCTTATAGATCTTGATGCTTAATGCTCAAGTAGCTTAATCCAGGTTTTCTATTGAAAAACACCTTTCAAATAACCCTATATGCTTTCTAGAAATTCTACATCATTTCTGATCATCAATATGTCAACAACATATACTCATCAGAAATTCTATAGTGCTCCCACTCACTTCTTTGGAAATACAAGTTTCTCATAAACTTTGTACAAACCCAAAATCTTTGATCATCATCAAAGCATACATTCCAACTCCGAGATGCTCACTCCAGTCCTTAGAAGGATCGCTGGAGCTAGCATACCTTTTAGCATCCTTAGGATCGACAAAAAACATTCTGATTGTATTACATACAACCTTTCCTCACGAAAACTGGTAAGGAAACTCGTTTTGATATCCATCTGCCAGATTTCATAAATACAGCTAATGCTAACATGAATCCGACGGACTTAAGCATCGCTACGGATGAGAAAATCTCATCGTAGTCAACTCCTTGAACTTGTGAAAAACTTTTTGCCACAAGTCGAGCTTCATGGACGGTGACATTACCATCCACGTCCGTCTTCTTCTTAAAGATCCATTTATCTCAATGGATTGCCAATCATCGGGCAAGTCCATCAAAGTCCATGCTTTGTTCTGATATATGGATACTATCTCGGATTTCATGGCTTCTAACCATTTGTCGGAATTTGGGCCCACCATCGCTTCTCCATAGCTCGTAGGTTCATTGTTGTCTAGCAACATGACTTTTAAGACAGGATCACCGTACCACTCCGAAGTAGTACGTGTCCTTGTCATCCTACGAGGTTTGGTAGTGACTTGATCCGAAGTTTCATGATCAATATCATAAGCTTCCACTTCAATTGGTGTAGGTGCCACAGGAACAACTTCCTGTGCCCTGCCACACACTAGTTGAAGAGACAGTTCAATAACCTCATCAAGTTTCCACCATCCTCCCACTCAATTCTTTCGAGAGAAACTTTTCCTCGAGAAAGGACCCGATTCTAGAAACAATCCATATTGCTTTCGGATCTGAATTAGGAGGTATACCCAACTGTTTTTGGGTTTCCTATGAAGATGCATTTTATCCGCTTTGGGTTCGAGCTTATCAACCTGAAACTTTTTCATATAAGCGTCGCAGCCCCAAACTTTTAAGAAACGACAACTTAGGTTTCTCTAAACCATAATTCATACGGTGTCATCTCATCGGAATTACGTGGTGCCCTATTTAAAGTGAATGTGGTTGTCTCTAATGCCTAACCCATGAACGATAGTGGTAATTCGATAAGAGACATCATGGTACGCACCATATCCAATAGGGCGCAACTATGATGTTCGAACACACCATCACACTATGGTGTTCCAGGCGGTATTAATTGTGAAACAATTTCCACAACGTCTTAATTGTGTGCCAAAACTCGTAACTCAGATATTCATCTCTATGATCATATCATAGACATTTTATCCTCTTGTCACAATGATCTTCTACTTCACTCTGAAATTACTTGAACCATTCAATAATTCAGACTTGTGTTTCATCAAGTAAATATTCTCAACATCTACTCGAATCATCTGTGAAGTAAGAACATAATGATATTCACTGCATGCCTCAGCACTCATTCGACTGCACACATCAAAATGTGTTACTTCCAACAAGTTGCTATCTTGTTCCATCTTACTGAAAATGAGGCTTTTCAGTCATCTTGCCCATGTGGTATGATTTGCATATCTCAAGTGATTCAAAATCAAGTGAGTCCGAACGATCCATTTGCATGGAGTTTCTTCATGCATATACACCAATAGACATGGTTCGCATGTCTCAAACTTTTCAAAAACGAGTGAGTCCAAAGATCCATCAACACGGAGCTTCTTCATGCGTTTTATACCATTATGACTTACATGGCAGTGCCACAAGTAAGTGGTACTATCATTACTATCTTATATCTTTTGGCATGAAAATGTGTATCACTACGATCGAGATTCAATAAACCATTCCTTTAGGTGCAAGAGCACTTTATTCAGGTTTAATACTAATCTTGATGGTAGAGGGAGCGTGCGATGTTAGATCTCATCAAACTTGGAAACACTTCCAACACATATCGTTAGCTCACCTTTAGCTAGTCTCAGTTTTATTCCATAGCTTTTATTTCGAGTTACTAACACTTAGCAACCGAACCGGTATCTAATACCCTGGTGCTACTAGGAGTACTAGTAAAGTACACATTAACATAATGTATATCCAATATACTTCTATCGACCTTGCCAGCCTTCTCATCTACCAAGTATCTAGGGTAATCTTGCTCCAGTGGTTGTTCCCCTTATTACAGAAGCACTTAGTCTCGGGTTTGGGTTCAACCTCGGGTTTCTTCATTGATGCAGCAGCTGATTTGCCGTTTCATGAAGTATCCCTTTGTTCCCTTGCCCTTCTTGAAACTAGTGGTTTCACCAACCATCAACAATTGATGCTCCTTCTTGATTTCTACTTTCGCGATGTCAAACAACGCGAATACCTCAAGGATCATCTTATTTATCCCTGATATGTTATAGTTCATCACGAAGCTCTAGCAGCTCGGTGGCAATGACTTTGGGGAAACATCACTATCTCATCTGGAAGATCAACTCCCACTTGATTCAAGTGATTGTTGCACTCAGACAATCTGAGCACAAGCTCAACGATTGAGCTTTTCTCCCTTAGTTTGCAGGCTAAGAAAATCGTCGGAGGTCTCATACCTCTTGACGTGGGCACGAGCCTGAAATCCTAATTTCAGCCCTCGAAACATCTCATATGTTCCGCGACGTTTCGAAAACGTCTTTGGTGCCTCTACTTAAACCATTTAACTGAACTATCACGTAGTTATCAAAACGTGTATGTCTGATGTTCGCAACATCGACAAACGACGTTGGGGTTCAGCATACTGAGCGGTGCAATAAGGACATAAGCTTTCTACTGATCGCATAATCGCTACTATCAACTTTCAACTATAATTTTCTCTAGGAACATATCTAAACAGTAGAACTATAGCGTGAACTACGACATAATTTGCAAAAAGTCTTTTGACTATGTTCAGGATAATTAAGTTCATCTTATGAACTCCCACTCAGATAGACATCCCTCTGGTCATCTAAGTGATTACATGATCCGAGTCAACTAGCCCGTGTCCGATCATCACGTGAGACGGACTAGTTAACGTCGGTGAACATCTTCATGTTGATCGTATCTACTATACGACTCATGCTCGACCTTTCGGTCTCCGTGTTCCGAGGCCATGTCTGCACATGCTAGGCTCGTCAAGTTAACCCTAAGTGTTTTCGCTGTGTAAAACTGTCTTACACCCGTTGTATGTGAACGTAAGAATCCATCACACCCGATCATCACGTGGTGCTTAGAAGCGACGAACTGTAGCAACGGTGCACAGTTAGGGGAGAACACTTCTTGAAATTTTGTAAGGGATCATCTTATTTACTACCTCGTCCTAAGTAAACAAGATGCATAAACATGATAAACATCACATGCAATCAAAATAGAGTAGTGACATGATATGGCCAATATCATATAGCTCCTTTGATCTTCATCTTCGGGGCTCCATGATCATCTTGTCACCGGCTTGACACCATGATCTCCATCATCATGATCTCCATCATCGTGTCTTCATGAAGTTGTCACGCCAACGACTACTTCTACTTCTATGACTAACGCGTTTAGCAATAAAGTAAAGTAGTTTACATGGCGTTCTTCAATGACACGCAGGTCATACAAAAAATAAAGACAACTCCTATGGCTCCTGCCGGTTGTCATACTCATCGACATGCAAGTCGTGAATCCTATTACAAGAACATGATCAATCTCATACATCACATATATCATTCATCACATCCTTTTGGCCATATCACATCACATAGCATACCCTGCAAAAACAAGTTAGACGTCCTCTAATTGTTGTTGCATGTTTTACGTGGCTGCTATGGGTTTCTAGCAAGAACGTTTCTTACCTACGCAAGACCACAACGTGATATGCCAATTGCTATTTACCCTTCATAAGGACCCTTTTCATCGAATCCATTCCGACTAAAGTGGGAGAGACTGGCACCCGCTAGCCACCTTATGCACCAAGTGCATGTCAATCGGTGGAACCTGTCTCACGTAAGAGCACGTGTAAGGTCGGTCCGGGCCGCTTCATCCCACAATACCGTCGAAACAAGATTGGACTAGTAACGGTAAGCATATTGAACAACATCAACGCCCACAACTACTTTGTGTTCTACTCGTGCATAGAATCTACGCAATAGACCTAGCTCATGATGCCACTGTTGGGGAACGTAGCAGAAATTCAAAAAAATTTCCTACGTAACACCAAGATCTATCTATGGAGAGACCAGCAACGAGTAGAAAGGGGAGTGCATCTACATACCCTTGTAGATCGCTAAGCGGAAGCGTTCAAGTGAACGGGGTTGATGGAGTCGTACTCGTCGTGATTCAGATCACCGATGATCCTAGTGCCGAACGGACAGCACCTCCGCGTTCAACACACGTACAGCCCGGTGACGTCTCCCACGCCTTGATCCAGCAAGGAGAGAGGGAGAGGTTGAGGAAGACTCCATCCAACAGCAGCACAACGGCGTGGTGTTGGTGGAGGAGCGTGGCAATCCTGCAGGGCTTCGCCGAGCACCTACGGGAGAGGAGATGTGTCACGGGAGGGAGAGGGAGGCAACCAAAGGCCTTAGGTATGATTGCTCCTCCTTTTCCCCACTATATATAGGGCCAAGGGAGAGGGGGAGGGCGCAGCCTTGCCCCCTCCTCCAAGGAAGGGGTGCGGCTAAGGATGGGGAGGAGTCCATCCTCCCCAAGGCACCTCGGAGGTGCCTTCCCCCTTTAGGACTCTTCCCTCTCCAAGTTTCCTTGCGCATGGGCCTCTTGGGGCTGGTTCCCTTGGCCCATGTAGGCCAAGGCGCACCCCCTACAGCCCATGTGGCCCCCCGGGGCAGGTGGCCCCACCCGGTGGGCCCCCGGGACCCTTCCGGTGGTCCCGGTACAATACCGATGACCCCGAAACTTGTCCCGATTGCCGAAACAGGACTTCCTATATATAAATCTTTACCTCCGGACCATTCCGGAACTCCTCGTGACGTCTGGGATCTCATCCTGGACTCCGAACAACATTCGGTAACCACATACAAGCTTCCTTTATAACCCTAGCGTCATCGAACCTTAAGTGTGTAGACCCTACGGGTTCGGGAGACATGCAGACATGACCGAGACGTTCTCCGGTCAATAACCAACAGCGGGATCTGGATACCCATGTTGGCTCCCACATGTTCCACGATGATCTCATCGGATGAACCACGATGTCAAGGACTCAATCGATCCCGTATACAATTCCCTTTGTCTAGCGGTATTTTACTTGCCCGAGATTCGATCGTCGGTATACCGATACCTTGTTCAATCTCGTTACCAGCAAGTCACTTTACTCGTTCCGTAACACATCATCCCGTGATCAACTCCTTGGTCACATTGCGCATATGATGATGTCCTACCGAGTGGGCCCAGAGATACCTCTCCGTTTACACGGAGTGACAAATCCCAGTCTCGATCCGCATAAAACAATAGATACTTTCGGAGATACCTGTAGTGCACCTTTATAGTCACCTAGTTACGTTGTGACGTTTGATACACCCAAAGCACTCCTACGGTATCCAGGAGTTACACGATCTCATGGTCAAAGGAAGAGATACTTGACATTGGCAAAGCTCTAGCAAACGAACTACACGATCTTTGTGCTATGCTTAGGATTGGGTCTTGTCCATCACATCATTCTCCTAATGATGTGATCCCGTTATCAACGACATCCAATGTCCATAGCCAGGAAACCATGACTATCTGTTGATCACAACGAGCTAGTCAACTAGAGGCTCACTAGGGACATATTGTGGTCTATGTATTCACACGTGTATTACGATTTCCGGATAATACAGTTATAGCATGAATAAAAGACAATTATCATGAACAAGGAAATATAATAATAATACTTTTATTATTGCCTCTAGGGCATATTTCCAACATCCATTTGGTTTCTTGGACGCAAAGGATATCAACACCTCTCCTCACTGCTGCATCAACTAGCTCCCGAAGCTTCCCTGTCAGAGACCCTATGTTCCAGCTACCTAAGCGAATCCTCCTAGGCTCGGCTAGCTTCCTTACCCTTCGCACTCGTCGAGTCAAATGCGAAGACCCTTACTCATTTTCCACTACATCCGGGCGCCGATGTAGCGCGCCACTAAGGATGCGACGACCCGATCCTCGCTCACTTGCCACCGTATCCGGATCAAGATACGGCGCGCCACTTGGGGGGTGACGGCCCGGCCCTTGCCCATTTTCCACCACACCCGGGTTCCGATGTGGCGCGTCGCTGAGAGGGTTACGCCCCAACGAAAATCTTTTGGGTTTCATCTCCATAAGAGTGGCTGAGTTTTTACGTTGGCTCGCCAAGCCTATCACAACCCTCCTCCTGTACCCGGGCTTGGGACCGGCTATGTTGAGACAACATAGGCGGAGTTGCGGTAATTCCTTCTAAGTGTAATAGAAAACTATTGTGGGGAGGAAGAGAAGGGGAGGGAAGGGAATGGGAGGGGCATGCTTTTTTGTCGCTGGATTTCTTAGTCTTGAGTTTTCTGCTTACGAGTTTTGACCTCGGCGCCTCTTTTTCTCCTCCGGGTACTCTGTAGCCAGGGGCGGATCCACCACAGGTCATGGGTGTACAGATGTACACCCAAAAACTTGTGCAAACAAAAATATAGCTATATATATGACAAAAAAGACTACTCGCGTACATGTATGAGACTACACAGCAGCCTACCTAGCCAACAAGCCAATAGTTTACTTGGCAGCAGCCCTCGAGCAACAAACAGTCACTTCTGCGCAGAGCTCAGTGCCCTCACGCATCAAGAGACTACTCGCCTCTTTCATTACAAAAACTCATTCAGTCCATTGCTAAAAAAACTCATTCAGTCCAAATCAGCCGCCAGTCGGAGCTTGAGAGGATGAGCGCCGCGAGGGACGCCGTCAAGGTTGTTGACGCCGGGCATGTCTCGGTCTTGTTCCAACTGCCAACAATCTCAATCCTAAGCCTAAGGTGAATCCATGCAGAGTTCCAATATGAAATTGCATTCGCTGATATGGATTTAGAGAGATATAGATCTGTACATGTCACTGTCCTGATCTAATTTGATTGATTTCATTAGTAATAAAACAGTAAAAGAAATGAAGACTAGGCTGAAACAGGAACAAAAATTGGTTTTGGCTGGATTTTTTTTTTAAACACCCAAAGTTGAATTTCTGGATCCGCCACCCTCTGTAGCGGGTTTGGGTCTAAGTACTTGGATTACCCGTGGAAATAAAACATTGTTTTGCCTGATATTCCGATTGTCCTCTTGGAGCAGTTCCTCCTGCCTGCCAACAATATTTTTGTAAATGTCAAAAAAAATGATTAAAAAAGTTAGACGTGTATATATTCATGTCTAAATGTTTTCTGCAAATGTTTAGGTGGAATGCCCAAGAATTTTCATATGCACAAAGAAAGCAAGTTGGAGATATTTTTGGCAGCTCTCAACTACTTGATTTTCATTTTCGTTAACAATGCTACTGTTCCGTTCGATCATAATTTATTTATTTTGTTTTGAATTTACTGTTCACCCCATGAGCAAATGCTCCACGGTGCCAATGACGCCATGGCCTAGCTTTACCGGCTAACGATAAAAGGCTTCTTCCTATATGAGCTTCACCAGTAAACATGGCATGTTCTTTTCGTTAACCTAACTCCTCAAAATGTTGAAATGGGTGTCTCCTCTTGTGACGACTCACGACTACAGGTGTGATATAGAGAAAGATGACTACGATTTTGCTGCCATGGATATGTCGAGGGGCTTTCGACCTTGGTTCCTAAGCGGTTGTTGATGCCATGGCGGCTAGCGCCTAGCCGAGCCGAGAGGTTGTTGAAAATATAAAACAACTGGATGAAAAGTCCAGGTTGAGTGTCGGGACGAGGAAAGGGGGCGGGAAAGGAAAGAGGCATAAATCATTGAGGGTTGTTAGGGAGGCGGTGAATCATGGTTGAGCAGGTGGCGGGAGACGGGGGAGGAAAAAGGCAGACGTGGATACAGATGCCATATGGTCACCCTAGGATGGTCGGTGGCGAAATGGAACATTTTATAAATGAAAATGCAGGACATGGTAGTAGCATTAATTCTGCAACATCAAGTATCGGTGTTTGTCAATGCGTCGTTATCGCCAATGCTATTAGTTTGGCACTACCCTGGCAAAATTATCCAATCTTGGCGTGCAAATCAATTGTCGAATATACCCTCGGCAATTTATAGGCTACAATATCTGATTTATTGAGCGATAGGTTGAAAAGAGAATAATAGTCCTTGATTCAATCTTGGTCTCAGATCGATCCCCTACTTCAAACTAGTATAACGCCCGTGCGTTGCCACGGGCTCTTTAAAATTTATAATCAATATCTTTCATTTATCATCCCCTCATATTGGGTGATTATGGGGTGCTCTAATTAGAAACACAACAATCAAATATTAGGAAATTTCACCGAACCAACAACAACGAATAATACGATATCTATCAAACAAATAAAATGAGGTCATATTTTTGGTCCGTCATGCACTTCTGTTGAAAAGTGCCTATCCCTTTTAGAATCAACCCATTGTTTGCTCGCACGCAAAAAAATACATCTCTAAAGTGGGGAACCGATCGGTGCCAAAAAGAACTCAAACTCCTATCCAATCTCGACTTCGTGCTCTTCCACTTCCATTGATAAAGATGGGACGTCAAGGGTTTCATCATGATGACCTCGAGCAGCTGCCGACATCCCTCCCCACATCTATCCCTACCCCATGCTACCGCTTGCACTGTCCTTACTCCTCGAGGGAGCTAGGGACACAATGTTCTCTAGGATGGGCATGACCAGATCCACGAGGAGGCTACATTCTTCCATGGGAACCCAATCAAGCACACCACCCTCCGCAACCATCCAATCCCGGCCTAACAAAGTCAAGACCCGCCATCGATCCACAAATCAGGCTTGCCGCATCCAGGTTCACTGCAAGTCTGCGACGAGTCTGTAGTCGACATCTTGACTTTGGCTATCCCCACGGAAGAATCATCGGATCCTGCTTACTTTTACCATCACTTCGTCTCTTCCCAAGGCAGCGACACCGCCCAGCCAATCACCACCACCGCTTGCGGCTTGCCTACATAAAATCATGAGAAATCCCCACAGCGGTGCTGTAAGATCACCTTGGCGACCTCGACAGTGACCGACTGGTCTAAGATCTAAGCTAGCCGCTTTTTGTAGAAACCAATAGAAGTAGGCATGTGACTCAGATTTGTTCTTTGGTGTGCATGCATTTCTTGCTGCCCACCAGCTCTTGTCTACAACTCGCCTATTTCTGTACCGGCTCTTGGTCTATAACTCGCCTATCTTCATGCTCGAGACGACCAAGCTCGATGCGCAAGCCGCATACGTCTGCTAGAGCTATGTGACGCCCCCGATTCAATCGTACACTAATCATGCACGCAAATGTGTACGATCAAGATCAGGGACTCACGGGAAGATATCACAACACAACTCTACAAATAAAATAAGTCATACAAGCATCATAATACAAGCCAGGGGCCTCGAGGGCTCGAATACAAGTGCTCGATCATAGACGAGTCAGCGGAAGCAACAATATCTGAGTACAGACATAAGTTAAACAAGTTGCCTTAAGAAGGCTAGCACAAACTGGGATACAGATCGAAAGAGGCGCAGGCCTCCTGCCTGGGATCCTCCTAAACTACTCCAGGTCGTCGTCAGCGGGCAGCACGTAGTAGTAGGCACCTCCGGTGTAGTAGGGGTCGTCGTCGACGGTAGCGTCTGGCTCCTGAACTCCAGCATCTGGTTGCGACAACCAGAAAGAAAGGAAAGGGGGAAAAGGGGGGAGAAAGCAACCGTGAGTACTCATCCAAAGTACTCGCAAGCAAGGA
>NC_041391.1:699376026-699379249 GCF_002162155.2 Triticum dicoccoides | reverse complement strand
GGTGGGGGCGCGTGGGGGGAAGGAGTGGGGCGGCTAGGGTTCGGCCGCGGGGGGGTGGGGGGGTATGTGGCCGGGGCGGCTGGGCCGATGGGCCGGCCCAAGGGGGGGGGAAGTTGGGCCAGGCCAGGGGCCAGGTGGGGTGGGGGAACTGGCTGGGCCAGGGGGTTTTCCCCTCCCTCTCCCCTTTTTTTTCTTCTTTCTTTTCTTTTATTAATTTTCTTTTCTGTTTTTAAATTATTTAAAATGCCAAAGCATTTTACAAAAATTAGTGCACCCCACCATAATTATGTTAGCTATTTTAGACAACCCCCGAAAATTTTTAGTTTTGGTTTTGAAACTTTTTATCTTTGCTCTTGTTTTGATTTTTGTTTTAGAACGGGTTCGGATCTAACGCGAGTTTATCCACAGTAACCGAGGTGACGTGGCAACATTAGTGGGGATTACTGTAGCTTAATTACCCGGGCGTCACAATTCTCCTCCACTACAAGAAATCTCGTCCCGAGATTTAAGAGGGGAGCAAAGGGGGAAAGTTCTGGTTACAATATTCTAACGGATCTTCTCGAAGAAGTTAATTCCTTTCGTTGATGTCTTCAATCCTTTATTCCGATGCATCATGATAAACTTGTCACCATTTATTCGGGAACTCTATCGTACTTACGAATAGGTAAGGGGTAGCTCTACAATGATAGGATGTTATAAGGGAAAATCATCTGGGGGTATCCCAAGAATGAACTTATGAGTATCTCTCGAGTTGAACAAATGACACACATCGAGAGCAAAGTAAGACAGTGCGATAAGAAGTTTCAAGCGGATAGGCAATCGTTCATTGCCTGAAGCAGGGTGCGAAAGGGTTCAGAGCAACGGGAATAAGTATTGCGTCCGATACCGGAATAGATCAGCAGGCAAGTGGCCCGTGAATTACATACAAAGTCAAGCGTGAGGATTATCTTTGGAAACGTGGTGTACAGGAGAGTCAAGTTTCGATCCTGTGGAACTGTGGGTTATGGGCCCACCATGTGGTTAAAAGTAGAAAGGTTGGTGACATCTTGCACGATCATGTAAGCTAGGCATGTCAGAGGAGAGTCTGAGGGTCATGTCGGCAACAACATAGGTACCAAGGGCGAGGGACGAAGAGAACCAATTTCCTGCTCGTTGAACGAGGCGGACCAATAGGCAAGGTTCTCGCCCATCGGTGGTTACCGGAATGTCATCAACAATAGTAATAGGGTCTTACTTACAGAGTGGTATAACGAGGTGCTTACCTAAGCAGGGGATTATCACTGCTTAGATTATATATATCCCAAGAAGGGTCAAACAGACCCATGGAAAGGAAAATGTGATCATTAGGTTAAACAGGACAATGGAAAGGAAAAATGTGTTTAAACACATATTTCAGGGGTATATCCTTCCCAAGGACAAGCAGAGCAAGATATCCGTGTCAGGATATAATGTAGAAAACTCTTTAGGTAGGGGAGAGAATTTTCATGACATTGCCCATACAACGGTGTTTGGGCAATTGAGCAAGAATCATTTAGCATTGGGCTTCGAATGTTCTTGTTGAAAATCAGAGTATCACAGACATGCTTCGAGATAGCATTGACATGGCCTTCAGGTGAATATCAGACTTTGGAATCACGAAGGATCCATCAGGAATAACTTGTAGAATCAGTATTACAATTTCCTCATGGACGAACGGATAACCTTGCTGAAAAGGAATCTATAATGATAGGTCCTCCAGCCGGGGGGGGGGGGTGCTAGGCATGACATCATGCTACCGGGTCATCAAAGGATCAACATCATAACTCTTGGAAAGTTGTCCCAACCATCATATCTGACCGAGATTCAGATCCGATTGGTGTCAGGATACCTCAGACTTAGGATACCTGAGAAGAAAAGGCGCAACGCAAATTGACGAGATGACATTGTAAGATTCTCGGGGAAATGAACGATGAAGTGATTTCCGTTATCAAGAGTCCATCATTATCCCAAGGAGAGGACAAGGAGGTGTCTGGTGAGCTCAACGGCAATTCATCGAGATTACCAAAAGATGGATTTCCACAATTAAGTGAACAAGGATATAACATTTGGCATATCAAATGATATAAGGAAGTATGCTCGAGGAAAACATACACAATTAAACATTGGTTGAAAGGTGCGCCCGAAATATGGGTTGGGTTGCACGACCAAAGTCAGAATGGTGATTCAATAATCAATAGCCTAAGAATGAACCTTCGACCATTTACTTCAAAAAAATAGGGTTGCTAGAAGGAAAGAATCCAAACAACACCGTCCACTTGTTGGAATTATCACGGGGACCAAGAAAAAAATGGTGATGGTGAGAAGTATTTCTATGTCAAGAATTCTCAAGAGGTGGAACAAATCTCAGAACATTCTTGACATAAAGTATGGTAATACTCCAAGGTAAATAAGAACAATTGCTGGATAGCAAGGAACTCAAGGTATAACACCAAACATGAACAAGCTTGTGTTGGTGGGAAGGCAATAAAGTGGTCGATGATGATACAATTCATCGAGGGCAAGGATGGTATTTCTCATCATGAATTCAATTGATACCCTGGATGAGCTCAGAATGGTGATGATCACGACACCTTTGTCGCGAGAGTTCATGAAGATGTAATCGATCGGCGACGACATCAAGTCAAAGTAATGATGAAGCGAAAGGTTATTGGAACCAAGGGTACGACACAAACTCGAAACCAAGCTTGTTGTTCAAGGCGAAATGAATGACGATGAGGATCGACGTAAGGTTAGTCCATCGTCGAAAAGTGTGCTCCGAGAGGAAGGACCGGGTAGCACAGTTAAAATAATCACGACAATGATATAGCCAAACAGGCTAGGAATGGCGTGGTCGGGTACAAACTCGTACTTATAGAAGCTTACTGAAGAGTTGTTGAACCGTAGTGCGGTCTCGGTTCATTTATCGGTGTCTTTGAGTGTTTAATAACTCAGAGCCCGTGAAAAATTGGAATCAGTGGGAAGGTAGTACTTGATGAAGAGCTCATAAGAAGTTATGCAGTTCCATGATAATCTCGAGATACCAGGGGTAATACTCGATGACATATCAAAGTAGAGGTTGGACGGGGGTTATTGCTCTACAGAAGACAAGTGCTAAAACTTGCACGAGAAATGGTATTTAAAAGAGAACATGGTCGGAACCACGATTGCAAAAGGCCAGATCCTAGATATAAGATGAACTTATACC
>NC_041391.1:699368326-699370888 GCF_002162155.2 Triticum dicoccoides | reverse complement strand
AAGTTGGGCCAGGCCAGGGGCCAGGTGGGGTGGGGGAACTGGCTGGGCCAGGGGGTTTTCCCCTCCCTCTCCCCTTTTTTTTTCTTCTTTCTTTTCTTTTATTAATTTTCTTTTCTGTTTTTAGATTATTTAAAATGCCAAAGCATTTTACAAAAATTAGTGCACCCCACCATAATTATGTTAGCTATTTTAGACAACCCCCGAAAATTTTTAGTTTTGGTTTTGAAACTTTTTATCTTTGCTCTTGTTTTGATTTTTGTTTAGAACGGGTTCGGATCTAACGCGAGTTTATCCACAGTAACCGAGGTGACGTGGCAACATTAGTGGGGATTACTGTAGCTTAATTACCCGGGCGTCACAAGCTATATCCAGGCCCTATGATTTTTGGATCACTGGCACTATGGGTGCCAGGACCGGAGTCGCCCTCATCCACCAAGTGGATCAAGGAGGCCCACCACCTAGACTCTACATCGCAACATTTTGTGTTTTCCTATAAAAAGTAAAGAACCTTCTCTAATAAACGTAATATAACCTTTTGGTTTTATAGTCTCAACTTTCCTACACTCCAATACCAGAAGGATTTCTTGGTTTTATTTAATGAACTTCTTGAATGTCATTCACTTAGAAAGGTAGTAATACAAGCTGTGATATTAAGGCAAATTATTAGTCATATTAAAGTGCAAAAGACCCTATAGGAGTCAAAGCATGACTTTTATGGTTATACCGTAATTTGCAAGATCTGAGATTTATGCAAGTGTACAATTAGAGAAGAGCCAATTAAATAGATTTTCACATTCAGAATAGTACGATTAGCAGTAGCACTTCAATTTTTTCATGTTTGATCAGCTTGCTAGGTGGTTATCACTAAGCATGTTGGAACGATGAGCATAACCTAACTTAGTTCAGTACGTGTTGCTGCAAATTAGTTCAGTACGTACGAAGCTGTTGCTAATTTCAATGCCTGGCTGTTGCAAGTTTCTAATGAAAAAGTACTTCAGGTCAAAGGTCAGGGAATATACACTTTTGTTATCATGGTTGTTTCCTTATAGTGAACAACTTTGATCACCACTTCAGCGGCTACTATCTATAAGAAGACATTAGCTAAGTAGATACAGGCAAAGAAAGCATGTAGGCAAAACCAGAATTAAAAACATCCTTCTCAATGGAGCTCGTGCAGTTCGGAAGACCCTAATCATCGATGAGGGACCCCTCCGATGGTAGCATGGCGTGACAATTGCCGTCAATGACGACACCCAAAGTACCTTGCATAATCCATCGATCCAGTTCGGAACAATCAAGCACATACCTTGCAAAGTGATGTGGATCTGAAGCAGAGGTGGGAAGGTAAAGGCTCAGGTGAGGTGAGGTGGAATGAGACGTTGATATAGACGTGCACGCATGAGAATAAGGCGGTGCCCAGGATGAATCTCCATCGGAGGAGGCCGGATCCGTTGGGGAGGAGGTCGCTGTAGTACCTGCCATCTGTGCGATGGATCACGGGGCTGAGGCAGGGGGAGGGGATAGGAGGGAGCGGGTGGGCTAGAGCGCAGATGGCGGGTGCCCCCGACGACGGCTGGGAAGGATGGTGGAGGAGGTGGATGAGGATGGCGGCGGCGGCGTCTGCGGTTGCGCCTCGTCCGCAGCCGTGCTGGTGGTGGTCGATGCGAGAGCCGGATGGCGTCGGTCAGAATCAGGCAGGGGCGACAAAGATTTAGAGGAGAGAGAGAATGGAAGCGATGAGCGATGGGAGGAAGGGCCACCGGCGATTGGGGTGGCCTCAGATCCGCCCTCCGTGGCCGCCTATTTCATGGGACGAACACCCGTGCTCATCGTCGGGCTCGCCTTCGGCCGCTGCCTCGCCGACATTCACGACGTAGAGCCCCTTCCTTCGATCCCATTTGCCAGGGAGGCAGCGCCATCCTTCATCGTAGAGAACGAGTCCACACTAAGATCCCAACCAGGTCGTGATTGCGCCTCCCCAAACCGCAGCGGCACATCTCACTCCATCAACGACCAACCTATATGAGGCGGAGGGTCAGTGTAGGACGCGAGCGCCGTCACCATGGACGTGGGGGACGCCGTAGGTGGGAAGGAGGCGGCGACGGCGTCTGTGTCAGGAAGATCGCACGACGGTGGCGGCGTTTACTCGAGGGGGTCAAGAGGAGCTGCGTTTGGTGCCGGGTGGGTTCTTTGGTGCGTGCGTGGGGCTGGAGATTGTGATAGGTGATCAGGTGAGGGCGTGCCATACCTGGATCAATAGCCTTACCATACCTGGTGGTAATTTAAATTTATTACCATATTCGATATTTCCCGAGTTATGGCCTTACCATACCTGGATTGATAGCCTTTGGGGTAATTTAAATTTATTACCATATAATTACCATATTCAAATTTTCCTGAGTTATGACCTTACCATACCTGGATTGATTTATTACTATACGTGGATTAATTATGATTTATTACTATATGATTTATTACTATACGTGGATAGCCTTACCATACCTAGTGGTAATTTAAATTTATTACCATATTCGATATTTCCCGAGTTATGGCCTTACCATA
>NC_041391.1:699355338-699367899 GCF_002162155.2 Triticum dicoccoides | reverse complement strand
TTCATTACCATATTCAAAATTTCCTGAGTTATGACCTTACCATACCTGGATTGATTTATTACTATACGTGGATTAATTATGATTTATTACTATACGTGGATAGCCTTACCATACCTGGTGGTAATTTAAATTTATTACCATATTCGATATTTCCCGAGTTATGGCCTTACTATATCTGGATTGATAGCCTTTGGGGTAATTTAAATTTATTACCATATTCGATATTTCCCGAGTTATAGCCTTACCATATCTGGATTGATAGCTTTTGGGGTAATTTAAATTTATTACCATATAATTGCCATATTCAAAATTTTCTGAGTTATGACCTTACCATACCTGGATTGATTTATTACTATACGTGGATTAGTTATGATTGATTACCATAAATACGTTGGGTATTGCCGGTCAGACGAGAAAAGAGAAAAACCGGTGGGAGGGGCTGGTGGGAGGTGGGACGAAGAAAAACCGGTTGAAAATAAACCGGTTGAAAGTGGGGGGGGCTATTCAACCAATTCGTCCATTAGGAGTAGAGATACGTTGGGTATTGCCGGTCAGACGAGAAAAGAGAAAAACCGGTGAGAGGGGCTGGTGGGAGGTGGGACGAAGAAAAACCGGTTGAAAATAAACCGGTTGAAAATAAACCGGTTGAAAGTGGGGGAGACTATTCAACCAATTCGTCCATTAAAAATAGAGATCGATGCAAAACAAGACAAAGCCCTAGCCAAACTCAAGGTCATATATAAAGTACGTTTTGCATAATGATTGAGAACTTGTCACGAAGAGTTATGGGTGCGTCGACCTCGAGCCTAAATGAACTCCATTTGAGCCAAAAAAAATACAATGGCTCCGTGAAGGTTGGGCTCACTGTATTGACTATCATAACTACATTCAGATGAGTAGTCGCAAAAAAAAGTCCACACCAAAACAATTTATACGAAGGTCTTTGGATCCATTTTTTATCCGAGTTCGACCCCTGGTCAAGTTTGATGTACCGCTCATGTTCAAGTCTGTGCGAGCCAAGACAAAAAAAAACTAGCCAATCCTAAGCTCATACATAAAAGCACATTTTTCTTAATTATTAGGAGCATTGTCACCCAAATAAATCCTACAAAGATGTTATTGGTGCGTTGACCTTGATATACATGTACTCCTCTCAAGCCATAAACTATCTTCACTCGAGAATTCAATACATATTGGCCCAATACTTATCCATGTCAATGGTTTTTATTTACTTAAACATTTTTTTTCGAGAGCGCGCGAAAAGTGTGCCTTACTTTTATAGAAGAGAGCAGAAAACAATGTACAAGAGACCTTGGGTGAATACAGGCAAACCCCCAAGGCAAACACCCCAACACACCCCCAAACTACTGCAAGCCTACTCTCTCACAAAACCCAGCGAAACATCCTCCTCCTAGGCCGGCCACCTTCCACTCCCGCAGCTCTCCAGTTATAGACCTCGCCAAATCCGGCGCATTAAACTGCTGGTTAGTCCTATTAAAGACTCTCGCGTTATATTGGGGAACGTTGCAGAAAACAAAAATTTTCCTACTCGTTTCACCAAGATCATCTAGGAGTTCATCTAGCAACGAGTGATTAGATGCATCTACATACCTTTGTATATCACGAGCGGAAGCGTTCAAAAGAACGGTGACGATGTAGTCGTACTCGACGTGATCCAAATCACCGATGACCAGCGCCGAACGGACGGCACCTCCGCGTTCAACACACGTACGGAACAGCCACGTCTCCTCCTTCTTGATCCAGCAAGGGAGGGAGGAGAGGTTGAGGGAGATGGCACCAGCAGCAGCACGACGGCGTGGTGTTGGTGGAGCTGCAGTACTCCGGCAGAGCTTCGCTAAGCACTATGGAGGTGGAGGAGGTGTTGGAGAGGGAGAAGGAGGCAACCAAAGGCCAGGGCGTTCAGGTATGAAGTCCCTCCTCTCCCCCACTATATATAGGGGTGCCAAGGGGGGGGTGGCCGGCCCTAGGAGATCCAATCTCCTAGGGGGTGCGGCGGCCAAGGGGGGTTTCCCTCCCCCCCCAAGGCACCTAGGAGGTGCCTTACCCTCCTAGGACTCTTGCCCCCCTAAACCCTAGGCGCATGGGCCTATGTGGGGCTGGTGCCCTTGGCCCATTAGGCCAAGGCGCACCCCCTTACAGCCCATGTGGCCCCCCGGGACAGGTGGACCCACCCGGTGGACCCCCGGGACCCTTCCGGTGGTCCCGGTACAATACCGATAACCCCGAAACTTGTCCCGATGCCCGAAACAGGACTTCCCATATATAAATCTTTACCTCCGGACCATTCCGGAACTCCTCGTGATGTCCGGGATCTCATCCGGGAGTCCAAACAACATTCGGGTTACTGCATATACATATCCCTACAACCCTAGCGTAACTGAACCTTAAGTGTGTAGACCCTACGGGTTCGGGAGACAAGCAGACATGACCGAGACGACTCTCCGGTCAATAACCAACAGCGGGATCTGGATACCCATGTTGGCTCCCACATGCTCTACGATGATCTCATCGGATGAACCACGATGTCGAGGATTCAATCAACCCCGTACGCTATTCCCTTTGTCTATCGATATGTTACTTGCCCGAGATTCGATCGTCGGTATCCCAATACCTCGTTCAATCTCGTTACCGGCAAGTCACTTTACTCGTACCGTAATGCATGATCCCGTGACCAGACACTTGGTCACTCTGAGCTCATTATGATGATGCATTACCGAGTGGGCCCAGTGATACCTCTCCGTCATACGGAGTGACAAATCCCAGTCTTGATCCATGTCACCCAACAGACACTTTCGGAGATACCCGTAGTCTGCCTTTATAGTCACCCAGTTACGTTGTGACGTTTGGCATACCCAAAGCACTCCTACGGTATCCGGGAGTTACACGATCTCATGGTCCAAGGAAAAGATACTTGACATTGGAAAACTCTAGCAAACGAACTATACGATCTTGTGCTATGTTTGGGATTGGGTCTTGTCCATCACATCATTCTCCTAATGATGTGATCTCGTTATCAATGACATCCAGTGTCCATAGTCAGGAAACCATGACTATCTGTTGATCAACGAGCTAGTCAACTAGAGGCTCACTAGGGACATGTTGATGTCTGTTATTCACACATGTATTACGATTTCCGGATAACACAATTATAGCATGAATAAAGACAATTATCATGAACAAGGAAATATAATAATAATGCTTTTATTATTGCCTCTAGGGCATATTTCCAACAGTCTCCCACTTGCACTAGAGTCAATAATCTAGTTACATTGTGATGAATCGAACACCCATGGAATTCTGGTGTTGATCATGTTTTGCTCTAGGGAGAGGTTTAGTCAACGGATCTGCTACATTCAGGTCCGTATGTACTTTACAAATCTCTATGTCTCCATCTTGAACATTTTCACGAATGGAGTTGAAGCGACGCTTGATGTGCCTTATCTTCTTGTGAAACCTGGGCTCCTTGGCAAGTGCAATAGCTCCAGTGTTGTCACAGAAGAGCTTGATCGGCCCCGACGCATTGGGTATGACTCCTAGGTCGGTGATGAACTCCTTCACCCATATTGCTTCATGTGCTGCCTCCGAGGCTGCCATGTACTCCGCTTCACATGTAGATCCCGCCACGACGCTTTGCTTGCAACTGCACCAGCTTACTGCCCCACCATTCAAAATATACACGTATCCGGTTTGTGACTTAGAGTCATCCAGATCTGTGTCGAAGCTAGCGTCGACGTAACCCTTTACGACGAGCTCTTCGTCACCTCCATAAACGAGAAACATTTCCTTAGTCCTTTTCAGGTACTTCAGGATATTCTTGACCGCCGTCCAGTGTTCCTTGCCGGGATTACTTTGGTACCTTCCTACCAAACTGACGGCAAGGTTAACATCAGGTCTGGTACACAGCATGGCATACATAATAGAACCTATGGCTGAGGCATAGGGGATGACGCTCATCTCTTCTATATCTTCTGCCGTGGTCGGACATTGAGCTGAGCTCAATTTCACACCTTGTAACACAGGCAAGAACCCCTTCTTGGATTGATCCATATTGAACTTCTTCAATATCTTATCAAGGTATGTGCTTTGTGAAAGACCTATGAGGCGTCTCGATCTATCTCTATAGATTTTGATGCCTAATATATAAGCAGCTTCTCCAAGGTCCTTCATTGAAAAACTTTTATTCAAGTAGGCCTTGATGCTGTCCAAGAGTTCTATATCATTTCCCATCAAAAGTATGTCATCTACATATAATATGAGAAATGCTACAGAGCTCCCACTCACTTTCTTGTAAACGCAGGCTTCTCCATAAGTCTGTGTGAACCCAAACGCTTTGATCATCTCATCAAAGCGAATGTTCCAACTCCGAGATGCTTGCACCAGCCCATAAATCGAGCGTTGGAGCTTGCACACTTTGTCAGCATTCTTAGGATCGACAAAACCTTCCGGCTGCATCATATACAATTCTTCCTTAAGGAAACCATTAAGGAATGCCGTTTTGACGTCCATTTGCCATATTTCGTAATCATAGAATGCGGCAATTGCTAACATGATTCGGACGGACTTCAGCTTCGCTACCGGTGAGAAAGTCTCATCGTAGTCAACCCCTTGAACTTGTCGATAACCCTTAGCGACAAGCCGAGCTTTATAGATGGTCACATTACCATCCGCGTCTGTCTTCTTCTTAAAGATCCATTTATTTTCTATGGCTCGCCGCTCAACGGGCAAGTCAGTCAAAGTCCATACTTTGTTTTCATACATGGATCCTATCTCGGATTTCATGGCTTCTAGCCATTTGTCGGAATCCGGGCCCGCCATCGCTTCTTCATAGTTCGAAGGTTCACCATTGTCTAATAGCATGATTTCCAAGACAGGGTTACCGTACCACTCTGGTGCGGAACGTGTCCTTGTGGACCTTCGAATTTCAGTAGGGGCTTGATCAGAAGTATCTTGATCATTTTCATTAACTTCCTCTCTAGTCGGTGCAGGCACCTCAGGAACATTTTCTTGAGTTGCGCCATTTTCCGGTTCAAGAGGTAATACTTCATCAAGCTCTACTTTCCTCCCACTTACTTCTTTCGAGAGAAACTCTTTCTCCAGAAAGGACCCATTCTTGGCAACAAAGATCTTGCCTTCGGATCTGAGGTAGAAGGTGTACCCAATAGTTTCTTTTGGGTATCCTATGAAGACGCATTTTTCCGACTTTGGTTCGAGCTTTTCAGGTTGAAGTTTCTTGACATAAGCATCGCATCCCCAAACTTTTAGAAACGACAGCTTAGGTTTCTTCCCAAACCATAATTCATACGGTGTCGTCTCAACGGATTTCGACGGAGCCCTATTTAAAGTGAATGTGGCAGTCTCTAAAGCATAGCCCCAAAAAGAAAGCGGTAAATCGGTAAGAGACATCATAGATCGCACCATATCTAACAGAGTGCGATTACGACGTTCGGACACACCATTACGCTGAGGTGTTCCAGGCGGCGTGAGTTGTGAAACTATTCCACATTTTCTTAAGTGTGCCCCAAACTCGTGACTCAAGTATTCTCCTCCACGATCTGATCGCAGAAACTTGATTTTCCTGTCACGTTGATTTTCAACCTCACTCTGAAATTCCTTGAACTTTTCAAAGGTTTCAGACTTGTGTTTCATTAAGTAGATATACCCATACCTACTTAAATCATCAGTGAGGGTGAGAACATAACGATAGCCACCGCGAGCCTCAACACTCATTGGACCGCACACATCGGTATGTATGATTTCCAATAAGTCGGTTGCTCGCTCCATTGTTCCTGAGAACGGAGTCTTGGTCATTTTACCCATGAGGCATGGTTCGCACGTGTCAAATGATTCATAATCAAGAGACTCTAGAAGTCCATCAGCATGGAGCTTCTTCATGCGTTTGACACCTATGTGACCAAGGCGGCAGTGCCACAAGTATGTGGGACTATCATTATTAACCTTACTTCTTTTGGTACTCACATTATGAATATGTGTAGCATCACGTTCGAGATTCATAAAGAATAAACCATTCACCATAGGAGCATGACCATAAAACATATCTCTCATAAAAATGGAACAACCATTATTCTCAGATTTAAAAGAGTAGCCATCTCGAATTAAACGAGATCCCGATGTTCATGCTCAAAGCTGGCACTAAATAACAATTATTAAGGTTTAAAACTAATCCCGAAGGGAGATGCAGAGGTAGCGTGCCGACGGCGATCACATTGACCTTGGAACCATTCCCGACGCGCATCGTCACCTCGTCCTTTGCCAGTTTCCGCTTATTCCGCAGCCCCTGCTTTGAGTTACAAATGTGAGCAACTGCACCGGTATCAAATACCCAGGAGCCACTGCGGGCACTAGTAAGGTACACATCAATTACATGTATATCACATATACCTTTTGTTTTGCCGGCCTTCTTATCCGCTAAGTACTTAGGGCAGTTCCGCTTCCAGTGACCGCTTCCCTTGCAATAAAAGCACTCAGTCTCGGGCTTGGGTCCATTCTTTGGCTTCTTCCCGGCAGCTTGCTTGCCGGGCGCGGCAACCTCCTTGTCGTCCTTCTTGAAGTTCTTTTTACCCTTGCCTTTCTTGAACTTAGTGGTTTTATTGACCATCAACACTTGATGTTCCTTCCTGACTTCTACCTCTGCTGATTTCAGCATAGCAAATACTTCAGGAATGGTCTTTTCCATCCCCTGCATATTGAAGTTCATCACAAAGCTCTTGTAGCTTGGTGGAAGCGACTGGAGGATTCTGTTAATGACCGCATCATCTGGGAGATTAACTCCCAGCTGAGTCAAGCGGTTATGCAACCCAGACATAGTGAGTATGTGCTCACTGACAGAACTGTTTTCCTCCATCTTACAGCTGAAGAATTTGTCGGAGACTTCATATCTCTCGACCCGGGCATGAGCTTGGAAAACCATTTTCAGCTCTTCGAACATCTCATATGCTCCATGTCTCTCAAAACGCTTTTGGAGCCCCGGCTCTAGGCTGTAAAGCATGCCGCACTGAACGAGGGAGTAGTCATCGAAACGTGCCTGCCAAGCGTTCATAACATCTTGTTCTGCAGGGAGAACGGGTGCGTCACCAAGCGGTGCTTGTAGGACATAATCTTTCTTGGCAGCTATGAGGATGATCCTCAGGTTCCGGACCCAGTCCGTATAGTTGCTGCCATCGTCTTTCAGCTTGGTTTTCTCTAGGAACGCGTTGAAGTTGAGGACTACGTTGGCCATTTAATCTACAAGACATATTGTCAAATATTTAGACTAAGTTCATGATAATTAAGTTCAACTAATCAAATTATTAATGAACTCCCACTTAGATTAGACATCCCTCTAGTCATCTAAGTATTACATGATCCGAGTTAAACTAGACCGTGTCCGATCATCACGTGAGACGGACTAGTCAACATCGGTGAACATCTTCATGTTGATCGTATCTTCTATACGACTCATGCTCGACCTTTCGGTCTTCCGTGTTCCGAGGCCAAGTCTGTACATGCTAGGCTCGTCAAGTCAACCTAAGTGTTTGCATGTGTAAATCTGTCTTACACCCGTTGTATGTGAACGTCTGAATAAAACACCCGATCATCACGTGGTGTTTTGAAACAGCGAACTGTCGCAACGGTGCACAGTTAGGGGAAACACTTCTTGAAATTAGTATGAGGGATCACCTTATTTACTACCGTCGTTCTAAGTAAACAAGATGCAAAACATGATAAACATCACATGCAATCAAATAATAAACGTGACATGATATGGCCAATATCACATAGCTCCTTTGATCTCCATCTTGGGGCTCCATGATCATCTTGTCACCGGCTTGACACCATGATCTCCATCATCATGATCTCCATCATCGTGTCTCCATGAAGTTGCTCGCCAACTATTACTTCTACTACTATGGCTAACGCGTTTAGCAATAAAGTAAAGTAATTTACATGGCGTTTCTTGATGACACGCAGGTCATATAAAAGAATAAAGACAACTCCTATGGCTCCTGCCGGTTGTCATACTCATCGACATGCAAGTCGTGATTCCTATTACAATAGCATGAACATCTCATACATCACATATAGATCATTCATCATTCATCACAACTTTGGCCATATCATATCACAAACCACTTGCTGCAAAAACAAGTTAGACGTCCTCGAATTGTTGTTGCAAGTTTTACGTGGCTGAATTAGGGTTCTAGCAAGAACGTTTTCTTACCTACGTTAAAGCCACAACGTGATTTGTCAACTTCTATTTACCCTTCATAAGGACCCTGTTCATCGATTCCGCTCCAACTAAAGTAGGAGAGACAGACACCCGCCAGCCACCTTATGCAACTAGTGCATGTTAGTCGGTGGAACCGGTCTCACGTAAGCGTACGTGTAAGGTTGGTCCGGGCCGCTTCATCCCACAATACCGCTGAAGCAAGAAAGGACTAGTAACGGCAAGAAAGTTGACAAATCTACGCCCACAACAAATTGTGTTCTACTCGCGCAAGAAGAACTACGCATAGACCTAGCTCATGATGCCACTGTTGGGGAACGTTGCAGAAAACAAAAATTTTCCTACTCGTTTCACCAAGATCATCTAGGAGTTCATCTAGCAACGAGTGATTAGATGCATCTACATACCTTTGTAGATCACGAGCGTAAGCGTTCAAAAGAACGGTGACGATGTAGTCGTACTCGACGTGATCCAAATCACCGATGACCAGCGCCGAACGGACGGCACCTCCGCGTTCAACACACGTACGGAACAGCCACGTCTCCTCCTTCTTGATCCAGCAAGGGAGGGAGGAGAGGTTGAGGGAGATGGCACCAGCAGCAGCACGACGGCGTGGTGTTGGTGGAGCTGCAGTACTCCGGCAGAGCTTCGCTAAGCACTATGGAGGTGGAGGAGGTGTTGGAGAGGGAGAAGGAGGCAACCAAAGGCCAGGGCGTTCAGGTATGAAGTCCCTCCTCTCCCCCACTATATATAGGGGTGCCAAGGGGGGGTGGCCGGCCCTAGGAGATCCAATCTCCTAGGGGGTGCGGCGGCCAAGGGGGGTTTCCCTCCCCCCCAAGGCACCTAGGAGGTGCCTTACCCTCCTAGGACTCTTGCCCCCCTAAACCCTAGGCGCATGGGCCTATGTGGGGCTGGTGCCCTTGGCCCATTAGGCCAAGGCGCACCCCCTTACAGCCCATGTGGCCCCCCGGGACAGGTGGACCCACCCGGTGGACCCCCGGGACCCTTCCGGTGGTCCCGGTACAATACCGATAACCCCGAAACTTGTCCCGATGCCCGAAACAGGACTTCCCATATATAAATCTTTACCTCCGGACCATTCCGGAACTCCTCGTGACGTCCGGGATCTCATCCGGGACTCCAAACAACATTCGGGTTACTGCATATACATATCCCTACAACCCTAGCGTAACTGAACCTTAAGTGTGTAGACCCTACGGGTTCGGGAGACAAGCAGACATGACCGAGACGACTCTCCGGTCAATAACCAACAGCGGGATCTGGATACCCATGTTGGCTCCCACATGCTCTACGATGATCTCATCGGATGAACCACGATGTCGAGGATTCAATCAACCCCGTACGCTATTCCCTTTGTCTATCGATATGTTACTTGCCCGAGATTCGATCGTCGGTATCCCAATACCTCGTTCAATCTCGTTACCGGCAAGTCACTTTACTCGTACCGTAATGCATGATCCCGTGACCAGACACTTGGTCACTCTGAGCTCATTATGATGATGCATTACCGAGTGGGCCCAGTGATACCTCTCCGTCATACGGAGTGACAAATCCCAGTCTTGATCCATGTCACCCAACAGACACTTTCGGAGATACCCATAGTCTGCCTTTATAGTCACCCAGTTACATTGTGACGTTTGGCATACCCAAAGCACTCCTACGGTATTCGGGAGTTACACGATCTCATGGTCCAAGGAAAAGATACTTGACATTGGAAAACTCTAGCAAACGAACTATACGATCTTGTGCTATGTTTGGGATTGGGTCTTGTCCATCACATCATTCTCCTAATGATGTGATCTCGTTATCAATGACATCCAGTGTCCATAGTCAGGAAACCATGACTATCTGTTGATCAACGAGCTAGTCAACTAGAGGCTCACTAGGGACATGTTGATGTCTGTTATTCACACATGTATTACGATTTCCGGATAATAACACAATTATAGCATGAATAAAGACAATTATCATGAACAAGGAAATATAATAATAATGCTTTTATTATTGCCTCTAGGGCATATTTCCAACACGTTACGCTGCTTCCATAGTGCCCAAATCACCGCAATCACCACCGTGTCAAAGCCCCTCTTGGCGTCACGGCTCCATCTTGCACGTTGTGCCAACCACCAATCCAAGAGTTGGTCCTGCACATCCGGAATGGTTGCCTGCAAGCCCAAAGCATCAAACATGAAAATGCCACACCTCCCTAGCGTACACACACTGGACTAGTATGTGCTCTGCGTTATCTTCCTCTTGTAGACACGTAAAGCATGCAGAAGGACGATCTTGTAACCCATGCCTCGCTCTCCTATCCGAGGTCCAAATACGGTGTTGCATCGCCAACCAAGCAAAGATTTTGCACTTAAGCAAAGCCCAACTCTTCCAAATACAAGCTGCATAAGGCACCACAATTGCACCGAGACAAAGCCGTTGATATGTCGACCGAGCAGTATAACGACCCGATGGATCAGCAGGCCACGAAAAGGCATCCGGTCGCGAGACGTCCCGCTGGACCAAACTAATCACGAGATTGAGATGGATGAGCTGCATGTGGTCACCAAAGCCGAGATCTCCAGATAAATCCCGCAGCCACCTCCCATTTTCCAATCCCTCCGCTACCGTTCTCTTGTTTACCGTCCTCGTATCCACCTTCAAAAGAATAGATGGTGCAATATCCTTCGGAGAAACCATGAATCCAACGGTCTCGCCAAAACAAAACCTTAGTGCCTTCCCCCACCGAGATGCATACCAGACTATCAAACACTGCGCGGGCATCTCTGTCCTCCGTCATTGGCAGGCCTTGCCAAGGCCTTTCAGGGTCCATTCTGCGTAGCCATTCCCATCTCACCCTCAGAGCTAGCCCTTGCAGCTGCAGGTTCCGAACGCCTAGGCCACCCAGATAAGTAGGTTTGCAAACCGCATCCCAAGCAATCAGACATTGCCCACCATGGGCCTTCTCCTTACCAGCCCAAAAGAAACCTCTCATCCATTGTTCGATCTCTTCCAACACCCAAACAGGAGCCTCCGTAATCATGAAGTGATGAATCGGTTTAGCCGAAATTACTGATTTCACTAGCACCAGACGACCCGGCCGGTGAATCAATCCCCTTTGCCACGCCGGCGCAAAGCTCTTCGCTTGGTCCAACATAGGCTGCCACTCAGCCCTAGAAAGAGTCCTGATGGCCAATTGGAGCCCAAGATATCTGCATGGGAAAGCACCCATGCGGCATTGCAACACCGCCTCGACTCGATCTCTGTCCGCACTGTCCCCGTGTATCAAACATAAGTAATGATTTTTTTGCAGGGAAACATAAAGTAACGAATATGATGTTCTAGAAATCTATGCCGGGATATTTGTTAAATGTACTCTTTGGTGCTCTTTGATGTTATATCATAGGGACACTAAAAAAGATTGGAGATATATAGATGGCTTGTATAATGCGTCTGGTTTGAACAAAATAATCTATGTATGAATGGTTTTTTCTTAGATCTCGATGGTTTATTGTTTAGCTCGTTCAAAAACTAGGTTTGAGTATAAAAACAGATGTACGATACAATTTGTATAACAGAATGACATTTCATCTCTATGTGTAGTATCACTATTACGTGGTTATTCTTTCTAAGTGTAATCGAAAACTATAATCATTTTATTTATTTATTGGGACAAGAGAAACCGCCCCGCAACAACTACGGGTCGCCGAGATCGAAGGGTCGACCAAGCACGCACACGGCCACGACGACAACTGATGTCGTCTCCGCCGCACGCTCGAATCTTCCGCACGCTATGCCCTGCCTCCCTCCCTGAATTTATCTTGGATCCGATGAAATGGAGCACGCCTCGCACGCCCATGCCATGACCTTTGTGTCCTGGCTTTTATCTCCCGACTGGTCGGGGAGCGGTGATGCGGTGTTGTTGTCTTTCTTCGGCGTGCACTGTCTACCCCTCGCAGTCTCTCTGTTGTTGTCATTGAAGATGGAAATGGGAGGGAGAGGGGGCACACTTTTGATTATGTCTTTCTCGGTTTTGATTTCTTCGTATGTGAGTTTTCGGTTTACTTGCGGGGAATTGAGTCTGACCGCGGTGCTCACCTTTCTCCTTCGGGTCCTCTGGGTCTAGTGGGTCTGGGTCTATGTACTTCGATTGTCCTATATTCATTTTTTTCTTATTTATTGGAGAGAGAACCGATCCACCGTTGTCGTTCTTGTGGGTTATCTTTATTTCCACCCTAGAGGCATCTTTTCCCTCGTACGCGCGTGTTGCGGCTAGTGGCAGTGGTGCGACGTTGTCTTTGCTT
>NC_041391.1:699352390-699355053 GCF_002162155.2 Triticum dicoccoides | reverse complement strand
GTTGATATTTTGTTTTCATTTTCATGGAGGAAGTAAAGGGTATGGAGGAGGGAACGATTTTGGTTTTAATTCTCTCGAGATTTCCCATTTACACGTGGGAAGTGTAGGCATGACAGCGACGCTTCCCTTCTTTGTCCTTCGGGCCCTATAGGTTTCCCCATCTACCAAGCTTCTAGCGGGTTTGAGTTTGTGCTCTTAGATTCATCCATGGAAATAAAACACTAGTTTTTTCGGCTAAAAACAAAAGTTTTTTTCTCCTAGATGAACTTCGTGGAAAAACATGACATTTTTCTTCTTCTCTTAAACCTAACTCCTTGATATGCTCTTAGGAGTGCCCCGCCCTATAGCGACTATGAGGTGTGGTCTAGCAAAAGATGACTACGTTTTAGCGGTGATGGATTGGTTGGCGGCCTTCAACCCTTGGTTCCTAGGCGATTGTTGGCGCCATGGAGGCTAGAGCCTAGACAAGCCGAGAGGTTGATGAAAACCAACAACAACTGGGTGAAAAGTTTTGGTTGTGTGTTGGGATGTGGACGAGTGAGGGAGGCTGAAAAGAAAGCAATATACATCATTGATGGTTGTTACAGAGGTGGCACATCATGGTTGAGCAGCCGGCGGGAGAAGTGGACACGGGCACCTCATGGTTTCCCTAGGATGGTCTGTAGCGAAATGAATTTTTACAATCGAAAAATGTGAGCTATGGCAGTAACATTAATCCTGCAACATCAACATCAAATCTAGGTAACAGTCAATGTATTGTTATCAGTAATGCTATTAGTTTGGCACCTCCCTGGCAAAATTATTTGGTATTAACGTGAAAAACAATTGTCATATACACCCGTCAATTATATTGATAGACTACGATATCCTAGGTTGACAAGAGAATATTAGCCCTGGTTCAAGCTTGATCCGAGTTCGACCCCAGATCGAGGTCGAGTTCAACTCCGTGCGGACCAAGCTAAAACCTCAGCCGAACTCGAGGTCATATACAAAGTAAATTTTGTGATGCATGCACGTTTGATGTATATATTGATAGGCAACCGTCCGTACGTGATTTAATAAGAGTGGCAGGTTGCCAAAAGAACACTAGTTTTGATTCAATCTTGATAAAAGCCAAAACTCTAGCCGAACTCGGGGTCATTGATAAATCACATTTTCCTCGGTTGAGAGCCCCGTCAAGAAGGTTTACGGGTGCATCGACTTTGAACCTACACGAACTCATTCTTCTTCTTTTGAGAAAAACACACACACCATATTTCAACCTCCAACTAACAACTCAGTTCCATTTACAACTCTTAATTTCGAAACTCGTTGTTAGTTGAAGGATGAAATATGGGTTTTTCTCTCTTCTTTTTACGGGAGAACTTACATGAACCAAGAAACTACACTGACTATGTCGAGCCAATTTTTTTGTTTGAGAACAACCCATATGCCGAGCCAATTAAGCTCACACAATTATATCCACTGGAGAACGACCTGTACGTAGGTCTTTTCAAGTTTGAAATGACTTAAAGTTGCACCGTTGAGGCTTAGACTCAAAGAATTCAGTAGTACAATACATACTCAGCAAAAGTGGGGGCTCGCTCGCTTGCTTGCATGGTCGGTAGGCGGTAGCTGTTGACTTTGTCGTGCGACGCTGGCAAAACGCACGCCCGAACCCCTTCCTGACCCGATCCGACCCGACCCGCGAAGCCAGCCGCGACCACGCCCGGACCCGCTAAGGCCGCCCGAGACAGGCGCACAGGCAGACGGGATTGTTTCCACGGCGCACGTGGCGCCCTCCCATTGGCCAGGCCAGGATTTGGCAGGCAATTAAGAAGTAACGGAAATCGCGGGCTGTAGCCGGGCCGGTGCGATGCTGGCCAGCGTGGTCCGGGTCGCCGCCGTGTGGTCCCGGGCGTGTCGGTGAGCGGTGGGGTCGCTGGAACGGGAATGTGACAGGACGGGCTGGGTTTTAAGCGGTGTGGCTCCAGCGTGTCCTCGTGGCTCTTTCGGTGTGCGTGTGTGTGTGCAGCTGGGGCGAGCAACAGCGCCGCGCCGCGCATATGCCACACGGTTTCACAACGCAGACGATTCGGAGGCCAGGGCGTTCCGGGGATCCCTGCGCGAATGGTCGGTGGCGAATTTCTTTCCTTTTAGGCATCCCTAAAAATATGGCTTAATTATGCAGCTAAAAATCCATTTTATTTATTCAAATAATTATTGTTACTATGCCAAAAAATGCTTAATTATGCGTGCAATTAAGACCATGGCCAAATACACAGATAATTACATAAATATATTTGTTAGTATTACTTAAAAAAGGTGTAAGGTTCCGTTTTGATTTCCCCCCTCCTATCTCTGATTTTTCCATCATTTTATCTTGAAAACCGTCTTCACTGTCTCACCTTTTATTAACTTATTACCAAATTAAATTATGATTTCTTTGGTAAGACAATAAATTTTACCAAATAAGTGGTTGCCAAATAAAATCCTACTATTAATTTAGGTAGGTAAATCATGGGCAAGATTTGATAAATATTCTTTTACACAATCCTCATGGATATGACATGTGACGCATGTCTCTGTGGAAGCTCGGCCGAGATTTGCAACATGGGCCATGTTGCAATCACAACACTGGTTATGTTGCAAAGGATGAGATAGCGCGAGCCATGTGTGTGTAT
>NC_041391.1:699333012-699352259 GCF_002162155.2 Triticum dicoccoides | reverse complement strand
CATGTTGCACGATGCATGGTCGAAACATAAACCACATTGCAATGAAAATAGTTTTCACCTGAACTGTAGAAAATAGTTTGATGAAGTTCAACATGGCTCATATTGCAAAGCCTCGAACGCAACATGAGCCATGTTGCAAATGGGATGGGCTGCACGGCTGACGCAGGAAGAGATCAGGTGGTTGTTCTACTCACCGTCCAACGATCGTTGAGGCGGTCGATGCGACCTGATTATCACCTAGTCGACACGTAGTGTCGCCTAGTTGTTTTCGTTTATTTATTTTGTAAAAAGGATTAAAATCTCTTATAAAGGTACACCAGAAGTACAAAGTGTCACCAAACATTATCAAAATTACGTTGAGGTCCCTCAACTATTGAACGACCACTACGGCCACCATAACAAGTCGTCAATGTGTCGTTGCGGCCGCTCCTTTACTGGAGCCGATCTGACTATGCCAATGACAGCGGGGAAGTCTTCGTGCACGTGCTCGTAAGAGCAATTCTAGCAGACCCCGCAAAAATTCGACCCAGAAAATGCGTTTGCGGTTTCACGAAGATCGCGTTTGCGGGTCGAAAACATGCGCCGCCGATCAGATACCGCATCTAAATCTGCATAATTTGAAAAAACACTTTCGCGAGAGAAATTGCACAAACCTAGTTCATCGAGTGTTTAACAAAAAACTACCACAATTCATGGAACCGTGCCTACAAACTACCACTTTACGATTTTGTCCCAAAAACTACCACTTTTTTATTAATATGTGACTAAAAACTACCAAGTGTAAAAACTACTCGCTTTGCCTGGGTTAAACCCGAATCTGACTGCCGGACCCCACACATAAGCGGGCTAAAAATGCAATCGGTCCCTAGTTTTTCTTAGAAAAAGCAATCCAGTCCCTCATGTCCGCCGGCACTGCCGCCTCGTTCTCCTTCCCCTCCACCTGCCGAACCTCCACCTGCGGCTCCATGTCCTGGTCCACGTACGACCACACAAAGAATGGCGAACAACGGCAGCAGCAGCAGCCGCGCGGACGGTGACGTCGGCGCCACCCCATCCCGATGGCGTTTCTTCCGGCCATCGGCTGGCACGCCGCTGGCGGCCGCCGCCAGCATGAGCATCCGCTCGGTTCTCAACCGTCTCAACTCGTCCGTCGACGCGTCTGTGACGCGCCCCGTCGCGCTGCTCGGCCACGGCGACCCCACCTCCTTCGCCTGCTTCCGGACCGCGCTGGAGGCCGAGGACGCCGTCGTGGACGCGCTCCGCTCCAGGAAGCACAACGGCTACTCCCCCACCGTCGATGTGCCCCAGGGGCGCAGGTGAGCACGTCCACCCATCCACGGGCCGGCTACTCCAGGACATGGAGCCGCAGGTGGAGGTCCGGCAGGTGGAGGGGAAGGAGAACGAGGCGGCGGTGCCGGCGGACATGGTGAGGGACTGGATTGCTTTTTTGAAGAAAAACTAGGGGCCCAATTGCATTTTTAGCCCGCTTATGTGTGGAGTCGGGCAGTCAGATTCGGGTTTAACCCAGGTAAAGCGAGCAGTTTTCATACTTGGTAGTTTTTAGTCACAGATTAATAAAAAAAGATAGTTTTCGGGACAAAATCGTAAAGTGGTAGTTTGTAGGCACGGTTCCACGAATTGTGGTAGTTTTTTGTTAAATACTCTAGTTCATCACATCACATACTACATAGTTCATACATACTACATGATCAACAAACTAAGCATAGATCATACTACATGCTACGTTAACTAGTAGTAGAGGGGGTCGGATCTGACGATGGCGAGGTCGCGGCAAAATGGACGACGACGTGGAGGCCGAGCGACGCTCAATCCTCCTCGCCGGAGCTACACAGGTCGATGTACTTCGCCGCCTGCTCCGTGCGGATGCGGCGCCACTCCTCAGCCTTCTCATTGGCGGCGACCGCTTGCTGCCACTGGATGGCTTCGAGCTCCTCGGCGTGGCGCCGACACTCCGCCTCCTTGCGCACGCTCCGCTCGGTGATAGCGGCGGCGACGGTGTCGAAGTCCGCGATGTAGTCCTCGGGCCCGACGACTCCGCGGCGGCCGAGCGGAGCGGGCTCATCGGGCTCCTCCTTCACCGGGATGAAGGCGAACGGTGCTGGCGGCTCCGGCTCCTCGTCGTCGTCCGACCACTCCCTCTTCACGGGGAGGGAGCCCACGCCGGAGGATGAGGGGATCCTGCGTAGGAAGATCTCGCGGAGGAGAAGGACGCACTACGGCGGTCATACTCCTCCGTCTCGCGGCGGTTGAAGCTTGGCGGCGGTGACATCCCGTGGTTGGTCCACCTCCGGGCGCCGCGCTTCCTCGCGCCATCCGCCCGGATGCGCCACTCACGCTCCGGGTCGTGCTCACGACTGGATCTGCTGTGAAAGCCGCGTCTGGAGCTCCACATTCGCCCCCAAATGGCGGCTGGAGGCGGGGCGGGTGGTCGCCGGCGGCGAGAAATTGCGAGAGGGGAAAGGGGAATCGGGTGGCTCGTGGCGGTAGGGGATAGGGTTTGTGTTGGGAATCGTAGCAGAAATTTAAAATTTTCTACGCATCACCAAGATCAATCTATGGAGTAATCTAGCAACGAGGGGAAGGGGAGTGCATCTACATACCCTTATAGATCGCTAAGCGGAAGAGTTGCAAGAACGCGGATGAGGTAGTCGCACTCGTGGCGATTCAGGTCGCGGTCGATTCCGATCTAAGCGCCGAACAACGGCGCCTCCGCGTTCAACACATGTGCAGCCCGATGACGTCTCCCGTGCCTTGATCCAGCAAGGAGAGAGGGAGAGGTTGGGGAAGACTCCGTCCAGCAGCAGCACGACGGCGTGGTGGTGGTGGAGGAGCGCGATACTCCAGCAGGGCTTCGGCAAGCACTACGACAGACGAGGAGGGAGAGAGGTAGGGCTGCGCCTTGGAAGAGAGAGACTCGTGTGTTGGGCAGCCCCAAAACCTCCACTATATATAGGGGCAAGGGGGAGGGGGAGGCGCCCTAGGGTTTCCCCTAGGGGGGCGGCGGCCAGGGCTGATTGGATCTCCCCTTTGGGTGACTTGGCCCCCAAGCCAGGAGGTGGGAACCCCTAGATGGGGCGCCCCAAACCCCCTGGTCACATGGGAATAGGTGAGGGGGGCGCACAGCCCCTTAGTGGGCTGGTTTGCCCCCTTCCCTTGGCCCATGAAGCCCCCCAACACTTGCCGGGGCTCCCGAAATACCTTTCGGTCATGCTGGTCATCACCCGGTACCTCCGGAACACTTCTGGACTCCAAAACCCTTCGTCCAATATATCAATCTTCACCTCCAGACCATTCCGGGACTCCTCGTGACGTCCGGGATCTCATCCGAGACTCCGAACAACATTCGGTAACCACGTACATACCTTCCCTATAACCCTAGCATCATCGAACCTTAAGTGTGTAGACCCTACGGGCTCGGGAATCATGCAGACATGACCGAGACATCTCACTGGTCAATAACCAACAGCGGGATCTGGATACCCATGTTGGCTCCCACATGTTCCACGATGATCTCATCGGATGAACCACGATGTCAAGGATTCAATCAATCCCGTATACAATTCCCTTTGTCTACTGGTATGATACTTGCCCAAGATTCGATCATCGGTATCCCGATACCTTGTTCAATCTCGTTACCGGCAAGTCTCTTTACTCATTCCGTAACACATCATCCCACGATCAACTCCTTGATCACATTGTGCACATTATGATGATGTCCTACCGAGTGGGCCCAAAGATACCTCTTCGTCACACGGAGTGACAAATCCCAGTCTCGATTCGTGCCAACCCAACAGACACTTTCGGAGATACCCGTAGTGCACCTTTATAGCCACCCAGTTACGTTGTGACGTTTGGTACACCCAAAGCATTCCTACGGTATCTGGGAGTTGCACAATCTCATGGTCTAAGGAAAAGATACTTGACATTTAGAAAAGCTTTAGCATACGAACTACACGATCTTGTGCTAGGCTTAGGATTGGGTCTTGTCCATCACATCATTCTCCTAATTATGTGATCCCGTTATCAACGACATCCAATGTCCATTGTCAGGAAACCATAACCATCTATTGATTAACGAGCTAGTCAACTAGAGGCTTACTAGGGACATGGTGTTGTCTATGTATCCACACATGTATCTGAGTTTCCTATCAATACAATTCTAGCATGGATAATAAATGATTATCATGAATAAGGAAATATAATAATAATAACTAATTTATTATTGCCTCTAGGGCATATTTCCGACAGTCTCCCACTTGCACTAGAGTCAATAATCTAGTTCACATCATCATGTGATTAACACTCACAGGTCACATCGCCATGTGACTAACATCCAAAGAGTTTACTAGAGTCAACAATCTAGTTCACATCACTATGTGATTAACACTCAATGAGTTCTGGGTTTGATCATGTTATGCTTGTGAGAGAGGTTGTAGTCAACGGGTCTGCAACATTCAGATCCCTATCTATTTCGCAAAACTTTATGTCATATCGTAGATGCTGCTACCACGTTCCACTTGGAGCTATTCCAAATTGTTGCTCCATTATACGTATCCGGTATCTCTACTCAGAGCTATCCGGATAGGTGTTGAGCTTGCATCGACGTAACTCTTTACGTCGAACTCTTTATCACCTCCATAACCAAGAAACATTTCCTTATTCCTCTAAGGATAATTTTGACCGCTATCTAGTGATCCACTCCTGGATCACCTTTGTACCCTCTTGCCAGACATGTGGCAAGGCACACATCAGGTGCGGTACTCAGCTTGGCATACCGTATAGAGCCTATGACAAAAGCATAGGGGACAACCTTCGTCCTTCCTCTTTCTTCTGCCGTGGTCAAGCTTTGAGTCTTACTCAACTTCACACCTTACAACTCAGGTAAGAATCCCTTCTTTGACTGACCTATTTTGAACTCCTTCAAAATCATGTCAAGGTGTGCGTTCTTTGAAAGTATCATCAGGCGTCTTGATCTATCTCTATAGATCTTGATGCCCAATATGTAAGCAGCTTTATCCAGGTCTTCCTTTGAAAATAATTCTTCAAACAACCGTTTATGCTTCCCAGAAATTCTACATTATTTCGGATCAACAATATGTCATCCACATATACTTATCAGAAATGTTGTAGCGCTCCCACTCACTTTCTTGTAAATACAAGTTTCTAGCAAACATTGTATAAACCTAAAAGCTTTGATCACTCCAACAAAGCATATATTCCGACTCTGAGATGCTTGCTCTAGTCCATAGAAGGATCGCTGGAGCTAGCATACCTTTTAGCATCCTTAGGATCGACAAAACCTTTCTGATTGTATCACATACAACCTTTCCTTATGAAAACTGGTAAGGAAACTTGTTTTGACATCCATCTGCCAGATTTCATAAATGCAACTAATGCTAACATGATTCCGACGGACTTAAGCATCGCTACGGATGAGAAAATCTCATCGTACTCAACTCCTTGAACTTGTGAAAAACTCTTCGCCACAAGTCGAGCTTCATAGACGGTGACATTACCGTCCGCGTCCGTCTTCTTCTTAAAGATCCATTTATCTCAATGGATTGCCGATCATGGTGCAAGTCCACCAAAGTCCATACTTTGTTTTGATACATGGATCCTATCTCGCATTTCTCGACTTCTAACCATTTGTCGGAATACGGGCCCACCATCGCTTCTCCATAGTTCGTAGGTTCATTGTTGTCCAACAACATGACCTCTAAGACAGGATCATCGTACCACTCAGGAGTAGTACATATGCTTGTCGACCTACGAGGTTTGATAGCAACTTGATCCGAAGCTTCATGATCACTATCATTAGTTTCCTCTTCAACAGTCGTAGGTTCCATAGAAACATCTTTCTGTGTTGCACTACTCTCCGGTTGAAGTGAGGGTTCGACAACCTCATCAAGTTCTATCTTCCTCCCACTCAATTCTTTCGAGAGAAACTCCTTCTCAAGAAAGGACCCATTCTTAGCGACAAACACTTTGCCCTCAGATCTGAGATAGAAGGTATACCCAACTATTACCTTTGAGTATCCTATGAAGATGTATTTGTCCGCTTTGGGTTCGAGCTTTTCCGGCTGAAGCCTTAAGCATCGCAACACCAAATATTAAGAAACGACAACTTTGGTTTCTTGCCAAACCAATGTTCATACGACGTCGTCTCAACAGACTTAGATGGTGTCCTATCTAAAGTTAATGCAGCTGTCTCTAATGCATAACCTCAAAATAATAGCGGTAGATCGGTAAGAGACATCATAGATCGCACCATATCTCATAAGGTTCGATTACGACATCCGGACACACCGTTACGCTGTGGTGTTCCAGGTGGCTTCAACTGCGAAACAATTCCACAATGTCTTAAGTGATTGCCAAACTCATAACTCAGAAAATCTCCCCTTGATCAGATCGTAGGAACATGATCTTCTTGTTATGATGATTCTTAACTTCACTCTGAAATTGCTTAAACCTTTTCAAACGTTTCAGACTTTTGCTTCATTAAGTAAATATACCCTTATCTACTCAAATCGTCAGTGAAGATGAGAAAATAACGATATCCACCACACACCTTAATTCTCATTGGATCACACACATCAGCATGTATGATTTCCAACAAGTCACTTGCCCGTTTCATTGTACCTGAAAACGGGATCTTAGTCATCCTGCCCATGAGGCATGGCTCGCATGTGTCAAGCGATTCAAAATCAAGTGACTCCAAACATCCATCAGCATGGAGTTTCTTCACACATTTTATGCCAAAATGACTTAAGCGGCAGTGCCACAAGAAAGTGGTACTATCATTATTAACTATACATCTTTTGGCGTTAATATTATTATCATGTGTATTACTATGATCGAGATTCAATAAACCATTGGGTGCATGACCATAAAGGTATTATTCATGTAAACAGAATAACCATTATTCTCTAACTTAAATGAATAACCGTATTGCAATGAACATGATCTAATCATATTCATGCTCAACGTAGACACCTGATAACATTTATCTAGGTTCAACACTAATCCCGAAGGTAGAGGGAGCGTGCGATGGTGATCCTATCAACCTTGGAAACACTTCCACAACACATCATCACCTCGCCCTTAGCTAGTCTCCGTTCAGTCCGTAGCTTTTGCTTCAAGTCACTAATAATAGCAACTGAACCGGTATCCAATACCCAGGTACTACTAGGAGTACTAGTAAGGTACACATCAATAACACGTATATCAAATATACTTTGTTGAAGTTGCCAGCTTTCTTATCTACCATGTATTTCGGGTAGTTCCTCTACCACGTGACCGTTCCCCTTACAATAGAAGCACTTAGTCTCGAGGTTTGGGTTCAACCTTGGGTTCCTTCATTAGAGCGACAACTTGTTTGCCATTCATGAAGTTTCCCTTCTAGCCCTTGCCCCTTTTGAAACCAGTGGTCTTGATAAACCATCAACACTTGATGCTCCTTCTTGATTTCTACTTTTGCGGTTTTAAGCACCGCTAATAGCTCCGGGATCATCTCCATCCTTTGCATGTCATAGTTCATCACGAAGTTCTAGTAGCTTGGTGATAGTGTCTAGAGAATTCCGTCAACCACTATCTCATCTGGAAGATTAACTCCCACTTGGTTCAAGTGATCTTAGCACCCAGACATTCTGAGCACATGCTCACTAGTTGAGCTATTCTCCTCCATCTTGTAGGCAAAGAACTTGTCAGAGGTCTCATACCTATCAACACGCATGAGCCTGGAATCCCAATTTCAGCTCTTGGAACATTTCGTATGTTCTATGGCGTTCAAAACGTCATTGGAATCCCGATTCTAAGACGTAAAGTATGGTGCACTTAACTATCAAGTTTATCAAGTAGTCATCAGGACGTATCTGTCAGATGTTCATAACATCCACAGACGACGCTGGAGGGGTTGGCACACCGAGCGGTGCATCAAAGACATAAGTCTTCTGTGTAGCAGTGAGGACACTCCTCGGACTATGGACCTAGTCCGCATCATTGCTTACAATATCTTTCAACTTAGTCTTTCTCTAGGAACGTATTGAAACAGGGAGCTACAACGCGAGCTATTGATCTACAACCTATTTTGCAAAGACAACTTAGAATATTGTTCATGATAAATAAGTTCATCTAATCAAATTATATAATGAACTCCCACTCAGATAGACATCCCTCTAGTCATCTAAGTGATACATGATCCGAGTCAACTAGGCCGTGTCCGATCATCACGTGAGACGGACTAGTCATCATCGGTGAACATCTTCATGTTGATCGTATCTTCTATACGACTCATGTTCGACCTTTCGGTCTTCCGTGTTCCGAGGCCATGTCTGTACATGCTAGGCTCGTCAAGTCAACCTAAGTGTATTGCGTGTGTAAATCTGGCTTACACCCGTTGTATGCGAACGTTAGAACCTATCACACCCGATCATCACGTGGTGCTTCGGAACAACAGACCTTAGCAACGGTGCACAGTTAGGGGGAACACTTTCTTGAAATTATTGCGAGGGATCATCTTATTTAAGCTACCGTCGTTCTAAGCAAATAAGATGTAAAACATGATAAACATCACATGCAATCAAATAGTGACATGATATGGCCAATATCATTTTGCTCCTTTTGATCTCCATCTTCGGGGCGCCATGATCATCATCGTCACCGGCATGACACCATGATCTCCATCATCACGATCTCCATCATCACGATCTCCATCATCGTGTCTTCATGAAGTTGTCTCGTCAACTATTACTTCTACTACTATGGCTAACGTTTTAGCAATAAAGTAATTACATGACGTTTATGTTGACACGCAGGTCATAAATAAATTAAGACAACTCCTATGGCTCCTGCCGGTTGTCATACTCATCGACATGCAAGTCGTGATTCCTATTACAAGAACATGATCAATCTCATACATCACATATATATCATTCATCACATCCTTTTGGCCATATCACATCACACGGCATATGCTGCAAAAACAAGTTAGACGTCCTCTAATTGTTGTTGCAAATTTTTACGTGGCTGCTATAGGTTTCTTAGCAAGAACGTTTTTACCTACGCCAAAACCACAACATGATATGCCAATTTCTATTTACCCTTCATAAGGACCCTTTTCATCGAATCCGATCCGACTGAAGTGGGAGAGACGGACACCCGCTAGCCACCTTATGCAACTAGTGCATGTCAGTCGGTGGAACCTGTCTCACGTAAGGGTACGTGTAAGGTCGGTCCGGGCCGCTTCATCCCACGATGCCGCCGAATCAAGATAAGACTAGTAACGGCAAGTAAATTGACAAAATCGACGCCCACAACAACTTGTGTTCTACTCGTGCATAGAAACTACGCATAGACCTAGCTCATGATGCCATTGTTGGGGATCGTAGCAGAAATTTGAAATTTTCTACGCATCACCAAGATCAATCTATGGAGTAATCTAGCAACGAGGGGAAGGGGAGTGCATCTACATACCCTTGTAGATCGCTAAGCGAAAGCGTTGCAAGAACGCGGATGAGGTAGTCGTACTCGTGGCGATTCAGATCGTGGTCGATTCCGATCTAAGCGCCGAACAACGGCGCCTTCGTGTTCAACACACGTGCAGCCCGACGACGTCTCCCGTGCCTTGATCCAGCAAGGAGAGAGGGAGAGGTTGGGGAAGACTCCATCCAGTAACAGCACGACGGCGTGGTGGTGGTGGAGGAGCGCGGTACTCCAGCAGGGCTTCGCCAAGCACTACGAGAGACGAGGAGGGAGAGAGGTAGGGCTGCGCCTTGGGAGAGAGAGACTCGTGTGTTGGGCAGCCCCAAAACCTCCACTATATATAGGGGCAAGGGGGAGGGGGAGGCGCCCTAGGGTTTCCCCTAGGGGGGCGGTGGCCAGGGCTGATGGGATCTCCCCTTTGGATGACTTGGCCCCCAAGCCAGGAGGTGGGAACCCTAGATGGGGCGCCCCAAACCCCCTGGTCATGTGGGAATAGGTGAGGGGGGCGCACAGCCCCTTAGTGGGCTGGTTTGCCCCCTTCCCTTGGCCCATGCCCAACACTTGCTGGGGCTCCCGAAATACCTTTCGGTCATGCTGGTCATCACCCGGTACCTCCGGAACACTTCCGGACTCCAAAACCCTTCGTCCAATATATCAATCTTCACCTCCGGACCATCCCGAGACTCCTCGTGACGTCCGGGATATTATCCGGGACTCCAAACAACATTCGGTAACCACCTACATACCTTCCCTATAACCCTAGCGTCATCGAACCTTAAGTGTGTAGACCCTACGGGCTCGGGAATCATGCAGACATGATCGAGACATCTCTCTGGTCAATTACCAACAACGGGATCTGGATACCCATGTTGGCTCCCACATGTTCCACGATGATCTCATCGGATGAACCATGATGTCAAGGATTCAATCAATCCCGTATACAATTCCCTTTGTCTACTGGTATGATACTTGCCCAAGATTCGATCGTCGGTATCCCGATACCTTGTTCAATCTCGTTACCGGCAAGTATCTTTACTCGTTCCGTAACACATCATCCCGCGATCAACTCCTTGATCACATTGTGCAGATTATGATGATGTTCTACTAAGTGGGCCCAGAGATACCTCTCCGTCACACGGAGTGACAAATCCCAGTCTCGATTCGTGCCAACCCAACAGACACTTTCGGATATACCCGTAGTGCACCTTTATAGCCACCCAGTTACGTTGTGACGTTTGGTACACCCAAAGCATTCCTACGGTATCCGGGAGTTGCACAATCTCATGGTCTAAGGAAAAGATACTTGACATTTAGAAAAGCTTTAGCATACGAACTACACGATCTTGTGCTAGGCTTAGGATTGGGTCTTGTCCATCACATCATTCTCCTAATGATGTGATCCCATTATCAACGACATCCAATGGCCATGGTCAGGAAACCATAACCATCTATTGATCAACGAGCTAGTCAACTAGAGGCTTACTAGGGACATGGTGTTGTCTATGTATCCACACATGTATCTGAGTTTCCTATCAATACAATTCTAGCATGGATAATAAACGATTATCATGAATAAGGAAATATAATAATAATAACTAATTTATTATTGCCTCTAGGGCATATTTACAACAGCTTGTACCCGCAAAAGGGTCACGGAACCGCAGTTATACTGCTCGGTGCGACACGTTTGTGGGCTGCGGCAAAACAATTTGCGGGCCGGGCGAGTATGCGGGCTCTGTTCTGGCCGGAAAATTGGGCCGAGCCTGCATACTCGCCGGAATTTTTGTGGGCCGAGCATTTTGCGGGGTCTGCTAGAGTTGCTCTAAGGACCAACACCTCAGAATTGTAGTCATCATCATTGAACCTTTTGAGTGACTACTCGAAGCGCATGCCACCAAATATCTTTTTACATGCACGAGAATAAATCCTAACCTTACTGTTCCAAGGAGATGGCAAGAATCTGCGCCGGAGCTTCGTCTACTCCGTCGCGATGATTGAACTCGAGGACGATTGGAGCTCGGAAGAACAGCTTTAAGATGAAGCGTTGTCATCCACCACAGTCGTTCCCCATGTGGGGATCACAAAACTGTAGTATGAACTACTAGACGAACCAAAGTGCCTTAGTCGGAGCTCGGCATTGTTTCCTAAACCAACCTAGGCGGATTTTCTCAATGGCGAGAGGAAGAATAACAGGATCAACACTTCACGTGATATCAGACGATCTAGCTACATGAACAGTTGTCTCTTCAAAGCATGGTACAAATCAAGCAAGATCGAAATGCTTAACATTTTCACATAGAAAACCCTCCGTTTTAACTAATATAGTTTTGCATGTGATCAAGGGCGGAGCTATGTTTGGGCAAACCAATGCCATGGCCTGATGAAGCTATGTACCCAGGGTAGGGTCATGGACCTGTCCAAGATACCCTCCCCAAGGACATCTCTAGAAGAAATCACCTTTCAATCGACCCGGAAATGTTCCACTCGACGGACTCAAAGACACTCGACCATGAAGCCATCCACTCGACAGCCAGAAGACCTAAAGTCACTCTGCACGCAAACGGTCGGTCATTAAGTAGCTTTTATGGTCATCATAGCACTTTATTTGTAGCGTTACCAGTAACGCCCGATCTTAATGTATCTTAAACCCTGCATAACTGAGAGCCGGAGGGGTCTGGCGGACTCTATATAAGCCACCTCCCTCCTCCGTGTAAAGGGTTCACACCCCTGTAACTAATACACACATAATACCAGTCGACCGCCTCCGGGCTCCGAGACGTAGGGCTGTTACTTCCTCCGAGAAGGGCCTGAACTCGTAAACCTCTTGTGTATACAACTACTCCATAGCTAGGATCTTGCCTCTCCATTCCTACCCCCTACACTACTGTCAGACTTAGAACCACGACAGTTGGCAGCCACCGTGGGGCAGGTGTCTTAGCGACTTATTGGAGAAGTTGTGATTTTTTCTGATCTCATTCATCATGGTTTCAGGCGGAGTTTTGATTGAGGGGCCGCGAGATCCGTCTCAGCGCGCTCACGTTCATCACCGACGACTCCGCTTGGCTTCAGGAGGCTCCGCTCGATGTTGACGCACTCCCAGTCCACGGAGCGACGCACTTTCACGCGTGCGTCCGTGCGTCCTCCTGCGGCAACCGTCGACCCAGTATCGGTCGGCCCCTGTGTCTTCCTCCCTCCCTGTTTCCCGCTGGTGCAAGCGCTCCGGTCGGTCGAGGCTTCAGTGGTGGGTGAGGCACGCGGTGGCTCGCCAGTCGGCCACCCCCCAAGTCACGGCAATCGAGCCCGATGAATCTCTCTACGGCCTATTCGACCTGTCGACTGGCTCCATAGAGACTGCATCCAAGTGCGACATTGGTGATCTAGCGGCGGAGGTTCTTATGGTCGATGGACCACGCAGGCCTCCCGGTTTTCCCCGCACCGACGGAGGCGACGGCGGAGGCGATCCGTCGCATGGCCATGAATAATATCTCCCCGAGCCTCTCACTTAGCTGCAGAGGGAAGATCTTCGCCGCCGGAACATGGATGCGCTGCACACTCCTATCGTTGGAGAAACCCCCGAGGCTCGTGCCTTAGAGGACGCGCGCTTGGCTAACTTGGCTGAGCGCACTCGACTGGAGAACCTTCAGCGAGCACTCGACGAGCGTGCGCGACAACGGGTTCCAGAATCTAGTCGACGTAAACTCTTTCCACCATCGACTCAGGTATATCGAACTCCGATTCAGAATTTAGCTGCTGCAGCCCATATAGTAGAGTCAATTCAGCCTTCCCAGTCAGAAGCTGGCAGAGGCTTGCTATAGATCAGAGATTTGCTTCGGGCAGCAGGAGATCAAAATTCAGCTGTATCGCAGTCGCGGAATAGGATTCACAGCAGATCCGTCGCTACAAATACAGTCCAGTCGGCCCACAGCCCAAGATCGCCCCCGAGGCGTGAGGGATGTGGAGACCGGTGTGATGAGAACAAGGACCGTGAGCAGTATGATCACCGATTCGATCGTGATGATCGACATCGAGTGCCCACCCCTCCCCCAAGGGGTGGATTGTACGTGCCTCGACAGCAGGATGATAGACGCCATCACAATGTTGGGCGAAGGATTCCAGTCGACCCCAGGGAACCAGGCTTTGATGCGAGATCCATTATTGTTCAAGGTTTGGTCGACAGGAACAGAGCTCACCGAGAAGGTCATGACAGAGATGTACCCACCAGCAGCAGAGTACACGTCTCAGGACCAGAGTGTTTCAGCAGAGCCATCAGGGCCGCGGTGATTCCTCCCAACTTCAGGTTGGCGACTGGAGTTAGAAAGTTCACCGGTGAGTCCAAGCCCGACACTTGGCTTGAGGACTACCGAGTGGCTGTTCAGATTGGCGGCGGCAATGATGAAGTGGCCATGAAACACCTGCCTCTTATGTTGGAGGGCTCGGCTAGAGCATGGTTGAATCAGCTAGCACCCAGTAGCATTTACACTTGGGAAGATCTTGCCCGAGTGTTTGTCAGAATGTTTGAAGGAACTTGCAAGCGACCAGCAGGACTGACAGAGTTGCAATCTTGTATGCAGAAGTCGAATGAAACTTTGAGAGATTACATCCAGAGATGGATTGCATCACACGGTAGAGAATGTATCTGGTCACCAGGCAGTCTGTGCCTTCAAGGAAGGCGTTAAGTACAGAGAGCTAAACCTGAAATTCGGTCGAACCGGAGACACGTCTCTGAGTCGAATGATGGAGATTGCCACCAAGTATGCCAATGGTGAAGAAGAGGATCGGCTCCGGAGTGGCAAGCATAATTCAGTCGCCCACGAAACCGGAGGAGGGAACTCCAGTCGGAAGCAGAAGCGGAAAGCCGAGCCACCTGCTCCTGGAGAAGCCTTGGCCATGACTCAGGGAAAGTTCAAAGAGAAGCCCGAAGGGTCTTGGAACCCTAAGAAGGTGAAGGACAAGGAAGGAAATGACGTGATGGATTTGCCGTGCCACATCCACACGAAGAAAGATGAGGAGGGTAAATTCATTTACCCAAAACATACCACTCGACAGTGTCGGCTCTTGATCCAGCAATTCCAGGGGAAACAACCCAAAGATGAGGAAAAGGAGTCGGACAAAGTTGAGGACAAAGAAGATAGTGATGATGGATATCCCCATGTCAATTCCACCCTGATGATTTTTGCTGATGTTGAAAGCAAAAGTCAACTGAAAGTTATCAACCGCGAAGTGAATATGGTTGCTCCGGCGACACCCAGTTATCTGAAATGGTCTCAGACTGCCATCACATTCGACCAGTCCGATCATCCGACACACATAACCACCCCTGGGAGGCAAGCTTTGGTGGTCGACCCAGTCGTCGAAGGCACTCGACTGACTAAAGTTTTGATGGATGGTGGCAGTGGCCTAAATATACTATATGTAGAGACGTGGAAAGGGATGGGCATTCCGATGTCCAGACTCAGTGCCAGCAACATGAGTATCCATGGAGTCATTCCTGGGAAGAAGGCTGAGTCACTCGGCAAAATTGCTCTTGATGTGGTTTTCGGTGATTCCAAGCATTACCGCAAAGAAAAGTTGACGTTTGAAGTTGTGGATTTCCAGAGTGCTTATCATGCTATTCTGGGCAGGCTAGCTTATGCACATTTCATGGCTCGACCATGTTATGTGTACCTCAAATTGAAGATGCCTGGTCCCAAAGGTGTGATCACTATTACTGGCAATCGGAAGAAGGCGGAAGAGTGCTTCCAGAAAGGCTCAGAGATCGCCGATGCTCAGATGGCAGTGGTAGAACTGCAGGAATACCAGAAAACTGCAGACCGAGTGATTTGTTGCGAGCCAAGAAGCCCGCTACAGAATCGGCATTTCAGTCGTCCGGTGAGACAAAACCGATTAACATTCACCCGACCGACCCCAATGCTGCTCCGACTCATATCTCTACAACACTCGACTCCAAATAGGAAGAAGCGCTCATCCAGTTCCTCCGTGAGAACTGGGACATCTTTGCATGGAAGCCTTCTGACATGCCAGGTGTTCCTAGGGGGCTGGCTGAGCATCGTCTACGAGTCGACTCAAAAGCGAAACCTGTTAAAGAATATCTGCGACGGTCCGCCGTCCAGAAAAGAAAGGCCATTGGCGAGGAGGTGGCTCAGCTCTTAGCAGCGGAGTTTATCCGAGAGATTTACCACTCCGAGTGGCTTGCCAATGTTGTCATGGTCCCCAAAAAGGACAAGTCACTTCGCATGTGCATCGACTTCAAACATATCAATCGGGCCTGCCCGAAAGACCATTTTCCTCTCCCTTGCATCGACCAAATAGTCGACTCGACTACGGGATGTGAGCGCCTGTCTTTTTTAAACGCCTATTCCGGTTACCATCAGATCCGTCTATATGGACCCGACGAGATCAAAATAGCTTTCATCACTCCATCCGGGTGCTTCTGTTATGTCACCATGCCATTTGGCCTCAAGAATGCCGGAGCCACGTTCATGAGGATGATTCAGATGTGTTTGCTCACTCAAATCAGTCGGAATGTGGAAGCGTACATGGATGATATTGTGGTCAAGTCACGGAAAGGTTCCGACCTGCTGACTGACCTTGCTGAGACATTTGCCAACCTCACGAGGTATGATATCAAGCTTAATCAATCAAAGTGCACATTCGGAGTTCTTGGCGAAAAGTTACTCAGTTTTCTCGTTTCCGAACGAGGAATCGACGCCAATCCAGAAAAAGTTGGTACTATACTCTGAATGAAACGTCATGTGCGTGTGCACGATGTCCAGAAGCTTACTGGTTGCTTGGCCGCTTTAAGTCGATTCATCTCTCGTCTCGGTGAAAAGGCATTGCCTCTTTACCGACTGATGAAGAAGTCACACAAGTTCGAGTGGACTCCTGAAGCTGATGCAGCGTTTGCAGAGCTAAAAGCCCTGCTCTCCACCCAGCCGGTGCTTGCTGCCCCAATCAGCAAGGAGCCTTTGCTGCTTTACATTGCAGCCACGGGACAAGTCGTCAGTACAGTACTTATGGTCGAGCGGGAAGAAGAAGGAAAAGCCTTTAAAGTTCAGCGCCCAGTATATTATGTTTCTGAAGTTTTGACCCCATCAAAGCAAAGATACCCTCATTATCAGAAGCTCGCATATGGGATTTATATGACCACGAAGAAGGTTGCTCATTACTTCTCTGACCATTCCATTACAGTCGTCAACGATGCTCCATTGTCAGAGATTGTGCACAACAGAGATGCAACTGGTCGAGTGGCAAAATGGGCGATTGAACTACTTCCCCTAGATATCAAGTTTGAGGCAAAGAAAGACATCAAGTCCCAGGCAATAGCAGATTTTATCGCCGAGTGTACTGAACAACAGCTGCCGACTCAAGTTCACTCGGAGCACCGGACCATGTTCTTTGATGGTTCTAAGATGCTGAATGGTTCAGGTGCTGGGGTAGTGTTGGTTTCCCCCCGAGGAGCTAAACTCAGATATGTGCTCCAGATCCACTTTGATTCATCCAATAACGAAGCAGAATACGAAGCACTCCTGTATGGGTTGCGTATGGCCATTTCACTCGGCGTCCATCGCCTCATGGTCTATGGCGACTCAGATTTGGTGGTTAATCAAGTGATGAAGGAGTGGGACGTTAGAACTCCAGCCATGACTGGTTACTGCAATGCAGTAAGAAAGCTGGAAAAGAAATTCAAGGGGTTAGAGCTTCATCATATACCCCGACTGAAAAATCAAGCGGCTGATGATTTGGCAAAAATAGGTTCCAAGAGAGAAGCCATTCCTAGTAATGTGTTTTTGGAACACATCCACACACCATCAGTTCAAGAGGATCCTTGCACCGAAGAAGCCCCGCAACCAAAAAGTGGCACGGATCCGACTGAAGTTGAAGTTCCAGCTGTGGTCGACCTGATCATGGAAGTTTTGGCCATCACTCCCGACTGTACAGTGTCGTACATCGCGTATATCCTAAGGAAAGAGCTCCCATAGAATGAAGAAGAGGCTCGACAGATCGTCCGTCGATCCAAGGCCTTTACTGTGATAAAATGACAATTGTACAGGGAAAGCGCGACTGGTGTCGGTCTGAAATGTATAACACGAGAAGAAGGTTAGATAATTCTTGACGATATCCACTTGGGGACCTGTGGTCATCATGTGTCCTCTCGAACCATTGTGGCTAAAGCATACCGAGCGGGGTTCTACTAGCCAAGAGCAAATGAAATGGCGAAGGAGATGGTCGACAAGTGTGAAGGATGTCAGTTATATTCCAATATGTCCATAAACCCGCCTCAGCCTTGAAGACCATTCCACTCGTCTGGCCCTTCGCTGTTTGGGGATTAGATATGGTTGGACCACTAAGAACTGGCAGGAGCGGCTTCACCCATGTACTGGTGGCAGTCAACAAGTTCACTAAGTGGATTGAAGCTTAGCCTTTCAAGAATCTTGATGCCAGCACTGCTATCAGCTTCATCAGAGAGTTGATATTCAGATATGGAGTTCCGCACAACATCATCACTGATAATGGGTCAAACTTCGATTCCGACCAATTCAGAGCCTTTTGTGCTTCTCAAGGCATGCGAGTCGACTACGCTTCCGTCGCTCACCCCCAGTCGAATGGACAAGCAGAAAGAGCAAACGGCCTAATTCTCAAAGGACTGAACCCCGGTTGATGCGTGATCTCAAGCATGCAGCCGGCGCATGGGTCAACGAACTTCCTTCAGTTCTTTGGGGATTGAGGACCACTCCTAATCGATCGACTGGGCGAACTCCATTCTTTATGGTCTATGGAGCCGAAGCAGTTCTGCCGAGTGACCTGCTTCACAATGCACCCCGAGTCGAGCTCTACTCTGAAGATGAAGCAGAACAAGCCCGGCAGGACACAGTTGACCTTCTAGAAGAAGAAAGAGAGATGGCCATGATCCGATTGACTATCTATCAGCAAGACTTGTGTCAATTCCATGCCAGAAACGTGAAGAGCCGAGCCTTCCAAGAAGGAGACTTGGTCCTCCAAGTGGGTCAACAAAAGCCACACAAACTCGCTCCTACTTGGGAAGGCCCCTTCATAGTCACCAAAGTTCTCCACAATGGAGCGTACCATCTTTACAATGTTGATCGCCAGATTGATGAGCCACGAGCTTGGAATGCGGAGCTGCTCCGCCCCTTTTATACTTAAATACTCACTCAGATGAGATGTAATAAAAAGTACCTTTGTAGTTTGTTTAAGCAAAGACAAGAGTGTTATAATTTTCCCAGTGATTATTGTTGCTTTTGTTTACGTACGAAATCCCCCAGTGGGTGGCTTAACTGCTTAGCTGCGAATCCGTTTCGGCTAAGTTTGTAAAAAAAATCCCTGCCAAGTGACGAGCAAGCCTCTCACTCGGGGGCTTAGCTGCGAATCCGTTTCGCCTAAGTATTTGAAAATCCTACCGAGTGGAGAGCAAACCTCCCACTCGGAGGCTTAGCTGCAGTCCAGTACTCGCCTAAGTATTTGAAAATCCTACCGAGTGGAGAGCAAACCTCCCACTCCGGGGCTTAGCTGCAGTCCAGTACTCGCCTAAGTATTTGAAAATCCTACCGAGTGGAGAGCAAACCTCCCACTCGGAGGTTTAGATGCAGTCCAGTACTCGCCTAAGTATTTGAAAATCCTACCAAGTGGAGAGCAAACCTCCCACTCGGGAGCTTAGCTGCAGTCCAGTACTCGCCTAAGTATTTGAAAATCCTACCGAGTGGAGAGCAAACCTCCCACTCGGGGGCTTA
>NC_041391.1:699294226-699332894 GCF_002162155.2 Triticum dicoccoides | reverse complement strand
TCCAGTACTTGCCTAAGTATTTGAAAATCCTACCGAGTGGAGAGAAAACCTCCCACTCGGGGGCTTAGCTACAGTCCAGTACTCGCCTAAGTATTTGAAAATCCTACCGAGTGGAGAGCAAACCTCCCACTCGGGGGCTTAGCTGCAGTCCAGTACTCGCCTAAGTATTTGAAAATCCTACCAGTGGAGAGCAAACCTCCCACTCGGGGGATTAGCTGCAGTCCAGTACTCGCCTAAGTATTTGAAAATTCTACCGAGTGGAGAGCAACCCTCCCACTCGGGGGCTTAGCTGCAGTTCAGTACCCGCCTAAGTATGAAATCCATTCCGATCCGCAAGGACGACGAAGTGCAGGTCGACTGCTACCTTCTCCTTCGGAGCTACGCCACAAATACAACATGCACTCTGCAAGGACGACGAGGTGCAGGTCGACTGCTGCCTTCTCCTTCGAAGCTACGCCACAAATACAATGTGTGTTCCATCCTGATCCGCAAGGGCGCATGTCGGCTGCAATCTGTGCTCCATCCCTACCTGCAAGAGCGATGAAGTGTAGGTCGACTGAACTTTCCACCTCAGAGCTGCGTCTCAAGCACTAAAGTATATTCTGAGTGAAGAACAAAGTTCCCTCGAAGGCAAATGCAAGCATATTCAACAATAAGCCAAGTTCAGATAACATCCTACGGATTCAGAAGTGCTCAGGCGCCAAGCCTATAAAAGTTTATCGGTTACAAAACCACTCGGCATTCCGAGGCAAATTTAAGGCAAAGCATATAAGTTTTTCTTACTCCTCGGGTGGAGGACTGGAAGGCGCGACAAACTGGTCCAGGTCGATCCCATCAGCAATCCGAGTGGCAGCAGCAATGAAGGTCTCCATGAAAGACTGGAAGTCATGCTTCTTGGTATTGGCCACTCTCATGGACGCCAACTTGTCCTCTCGCGCATCCTTGCAATGAACGCGGACCAGGGACAGAGCAACATCAGCCCCGCATTTGGCAGAAGACTTCATCCATTCTTGCACTCGACCCGGAACTTCATTCAGTCGAGTCATTAGAGACTCGAGGTCATTTTGAAGCGTCTCTCCCGTCCAGAGTGTCGTGTCGATTCGCGACGCCGCAACCTTCAGTCGAGCAAGGTAGTCAACAACTCCAGCGACACGAGACTCCAGTCGGAGCACGTTCATAGCAGCTTCATCGTTCAGAAGAGGGTTAATGGGGTCCAAGCCTGTCTCCACTTGACTGTTCTCCTCCTCGAAGTTTTGGCAGAATTCTGTAAACACAATTCAAAGGTAAACCAGCAGTTCTACGATAAATTGATGATTACAAGTCAGTCGGGTAAGAGAGATTACCCTCAAGCATGATGAATAACTTCTTGGCGAGCCCTCCCAGATAAGCCTCCAGATCATTCTTCTTCCCCACCAGTTCACCAGCCTTTTCATTCAGAGCTATCTTATCGTTCTTCAGACGGCTGACTTCCTTGTTGGCCGCGTCGAGAGCAGCTTTCAGATTGGCGTTCTCCTCTTCAAGTTTACCGACTGAAGCCAGTTTTTCTTCCGCAAGCTTTGTTTTGTCCAAAGCCGCCTTCTGCGCCTCGGCAAGGTCGTGGTCCTTCTTCTTCAGAGCCTCCTTCATTTTATCTGCAAAATGACAATGAGATCAGAATCAGGAATGGGCAGAAAGATAAAGACAGTTGTCAAGTTCTCACCAATCATACCTTTTGCTTCGTCCTTCGCCTTCTGAAAGTTCTCCTGAACAAGCTTCAAGTCAAGGTCGAGCTGGATATGTTTATTTTTCAACTCAGTATAGCGAGCCACAAGCTCGCAAGATTTCTGTGAAGGGTCAGTCGACAGACATCAAAGATAGGTTACTTCCGAGTGACTAAGAGAAAAACCGTAACATTTCTAAGACTACAGCCGAATCAAAATATTCAACAGTAGTCTCGGGGACTACACCCAGTGGGTGCACTAAGCGTGCCCCCATTGGTTCTACCGACTTGGTCCGATCAGTCGACCGAAAGAGACAAAGAGGTTATGATCTAAAACTATAGCTCTATAGCTAACTGCCAACATGAAGGAAATATGCCCTAGAGGCAATAATAAAGTTATTATTTATTTCCTCATATCATGATAAATGTTTATTATTCATGCTAGAATTGTATTAACCGGAAACATGATACATGTGTGAATACATAGACAAACATAGTGTCACTAGTATGCCTCTACTTGAACTAGCTCATTGATCAAAGATGGTTAAGTTTCCTAACCATAGGCATGTGTTGTCATTTGATTAATGGGATCACATCATTAGTAGAATGATGTGATTGACTTGACCCATTCCGTTAGCTTAGCACTTGATCGTTTAGTATGTTGCTATTGCTTTCTTCATGACTTATACAAAGTTCCTGCAACTATGAGATGTTGCAACTCCCGTTTACCAGAGGAACACTTTGTGTGCTTCCAAACGTCACAACGTAATTGGGTGATTATAAAGGTGCTCTACAGGTGTCTCCAAAGGTACATGTTGAGTTGGCATAATTCGAGATTAGGTTTTGTCACTCCGATTGTCGGAGAGGTATCTCTGGGCCCTCTCGGTAATACTCATCACCTAAGCCTTGCAAGCATTGTAACTAATGAGTTAGTTATGAGATGATGTATTACGGAACGGGTAAAGAGACTTGCCGGTAACGAGATTGAACTAGGTATTGGATACCGACGATCGAATCTCGGGCAAGTAACATACCGATGACAAAGGGAACAACGTATGTTGTTATGCGGTTTGACCGATAAAGATCTTCGTAGAATATGTGGGAACCAATATGAACATCCAGGTTCCGCTATTGGTTATTGACCGAGAATAGTTCTAGGGCATGTCTACATAGTTCTCGAACCCGTAGGGTCCGCACGCTTAACGTTACGATGACAGTTTTATTATGAGTTTATAAGTTTTGATGTACCGAAGGTTGTTCAGAGTCCCGGATGTGATCACGGACATGACGAGGAGTCTCGAAATGGTCAAGACATAAAGATTGATATATTGGATGACTATATTCGGACACCGGAAGTGTTCCGGGTGTTTTCAGAGAAAAACCGGAGTACCGGAGGGTTACCGGAACCCCCCGGGAAGTAATGGGCCTTGATGGGCCCTAGTGGAGAGAGAGAGGGGCCGGCCAGGGTAAGAGGCGCGCCCCCTCCCCTTGAGTCCGAATAGGACAAGGAAGGGGGGGGGGCCCTTGCCTTCCCCCTCTCCCACTCCTTCCTTCCCCCTCCTTCTTGGAATAGGAAAGGGAGGGGGCAAACCTACTTGGAGTAGGTTTCCCCCTCCTAGGGCGCGCCTCCCCTTAGGCCGGCCTCCTCCTCCTCTCCCCCTTTATATACGGGGGAGGGGGGCACCCCATAGACACACAAGTTGATCTACGGATCGTTCCTTAGCCGTGTGCGGTGCCCCCCTCCACCATATTCCACCTCGGTCATATCGTCGCAGAGTTTAGGTGAAGCCCTGCGCCGGTAGAACATCATCATCGTCACCACGCCGTCGTGCTGAAGGAACTCATCCCCGACGCTTAGCTGGATTGGAGTCCGGGGAACGTCATCGAGCTGAACGTGTGCTGAACACGGAGGTGCCGTACGTTCGGTGCTTGGATCGGTCGATTCGTGAAGACGTACGACTACATCAACCGCGTTGTCATAACGCTTCCACTTAACGGTCTACGAGGGTACGTAGACAATACTCTCCCCTCTCGTTGCTATGCCATCACCATGATCTTGCGTGTGCGTAGGAAATTTTTGAAATTACTACGTTTCCCAACAGTGGCATCCGAGCCTACGTTTTATGCGTTGATGTTATATGCACGAGTAGAACACAAGTGAGTTGTGGGCGATACAAGTCATACTGCTTACCAGCATGTCATACTTTGGTTCGGTGGTATTGTTGGATGAAGCAGCCCGGACCGACATTACGCGTACGCTTACGCGAGACTGGTTTTACCACCGTGCTTTGCACACAGGTGACTAGCGGGTGTCAGTTTCTCCAACTTTAGTTGAACCGAGTGTGGCTACGCCCGGTCCTGGAGAAGGTTAAAACAGCACCAACTTGACAAACTATCGTTGTGGTTTTTGATGCGTAGGTAAGAACGGTTCTTGCTCAGCCCGTAGCAGCCACGTGAAACTTGCAACAACAAAGTAGAGGACGTCTAACTTGTTTTTGCAGGGCATGTTGTGATGTGATATGGTCAAGACGTGATGCTATATTTTATTGTATGAGATGATCATGTTTTGTAACCGAAGTTATCGGCAACTGGCAGGAGCCATATGGTTGTCGCTTTATTGTATGAAATGCAAATGCCCTGCAATTGCTTTACTTTATCACTAAGCGGTAGCGATAGTCGTAGAAGCAATAGATGGCGTAAACGACAACGATACTACGATGGAGATCAAGGTGTCGCGCCGGTGACGATGGTGATCACGATGGTGCTTCGAAGATGGAGATCACAAGCACAAGATGATGATGGCCATATCATATCACTTATATTGATTCCATGTGATGGTTATCCTTTATGCATCTTATCTTGCTTTGATTGACGGTAGCATTTTAAGATGATCTCTCACTTAATAATCAAGAAGTGTTCTCCCTGAATATGCACCATTGCGAAAGTTCTTCGTGCTGAGACACCACGTGATGATCGGGTGTGATAGGCTCTACGTTCAAATACAACGGGTGCAAAACAGTTGCACACGCGGAATACTCAGGTCATACTTGACGAGCCTAGCATATACAGATATGGCCTCGGAACACGGAGACCGAAAGGTCGAACGTGAATCATATAGTAGATATGATCAACATAGTGATGTTCACCATTGAAACTACTCCATCTCACGTGATGATCGGACATGGTTTAGTTGATTTGGATCACGTGATCACTTAGATGACTAAGAGAGATGTCTGTCTAACTAAGAGTTCTTAAGTAATATGATTAATTGAACTTAAATTTATCATGTACTTAGTACCTGATAGTATTTTGCTTGTCTATGTTTGTTTGTAGATAGATGGCTCGTGCTGTTGTTCCGTTGAATTTTAATGCGTTCCTTGAGAAAGCAAAGTTGAAAGATGATGGTAGCAATTACACGGACTGGGTCCGTAACTTGAGGATTATCCTCATTGTTGCACAGAAGAATTACGTCCTAGAAGCACCGCTGGGTGCCAGGCCTGCTGCAGGAGCAACACCAGATGTTGTGAACGTCTGGCAGAGCAAAGCTGATGACTACTCTATAGTTCAGTGTGCCATGCTTTACGGCTTAGAACCGGGCCTTCAACGACATTTTGAACGTCATGGAGCATATGAGATGTTCCAGGAGTTGAAGTTAATATTTCAAGCAAATGCCCGGATTGAGAGATATGAAGTCTCCAATAAGTTCTACAACTGCAAGATGGAGGAGAATAGTTCTGTCAGTGAGCATATACTCAAAATGTCTGGGTATAATAATCACTTGATTCAACTGGGAGTTAATCTTCCGGATGATAGCATCATTGACAGAATTCTCCAATCACTGCCACCAAGCTACAAGAGCTTTGTGATGAACTATAATATGCAAGGGATGAACAAGACTATTCCCGAGCTCTTCGCAATGCTAAAGGCTGCGGAGGTAGAAATCAAAAAGGAGCATCAAGTGTTGATGGTCAACAAGACCACTAGTTTCAAGAAAAAGGGCAAAAGGGAAGAAGAAGGGGAACTTCAAGAAGAACAGCAAGCAAGTTGCTGCTCAAGAGAAGAAACCCAAGTCTAGACCTAAGCCTGAAACTGAGTGCTTCTACTGCAAGCAGACTGGTCACTGGAAGCGGAACTGTCCCAAGTATTTGGCGGATAAGAAGGATGGCAAAGTGAACAAAGGTATATGTGATATACATGTTATTGATGTGTACCTTACTAATGCTCGCAGTAGCACCTGGGTATTTGATACTGGTTCTGTTGCTAATATTTGCAACTCGAAACAGAGACTACGGATTAAGCGAAGATTGGCTAAGGACGAGGTGACGATGCGCGTGGGAAATGGTTCCAAAGTCGATGTGATCGCGGTCGGCACGCTACCTCTACATCTACCATCGGGATTAGTTTTAGACCTAAATAATTGTTATTTGGTGCCAGCGTTGAGCATGAACATTATATCTGGATCTTGTTTGATGCGAGACGGTTATTCATTTAAATCAGAGAATAATGGTTGTTCTATTTATATGAGTAATATCTTTTATGGTCATGCACCCTTGAAGAGTGGTCTATTTTTATTGAATCTCGATAGTAGTGATACACATATTCATAGTGTTGAAACCAAAAGATGCAGAGTTGATAACGATGGTGCAACTTATTTGTGGCACTGCCGTTTAGGTCATATCGGTGTAAAGCGCATGAAGAAACTCCATACCGATGGGCTTTTGGAATCCCTTGATTATGAATCACTAGGTACTTGCGAACCGTGCCTCATGGGCAAGATGACTAAAACGCTGTTCTCCTGAGCTATGGAGCGAGCAACTGATTTGTTGGAGATCATACATACTGATGTTTGTGGTCCAATGAATGTTGAGGCTCGTGGCAGGTATCGTTATTTTCTCACCTTCACAGATGATTTGAGCAGATATGGGTATATCTACTTAATGAAACACAAGTCTGAAACATTTGAAAAGTTCAAAGAATTTCAGAGTGAAGTGGAAAATCATCGTAACAAGAAAATAAAGTTTCTACGATCTGATCATGGAGGAGAATATTTGAGTTACGAGTTTGGTCTACACTTGAAACAATGCGGAATAGTTTCGCAACTCATGCCACCCGGAACACCACAACGAAATGGTGTGTCCGAACGTCGTAATCGTACTTTACTAGATATGGTGCGATCTATGATGTCTCTTACTGATTTACCGCTATCGTTTTGGGGTTATGCTTTAGAGACGGCCGCATTCACGTTAAATAGGGCACCATCAAAATCCGTTGAGACGACGCCTTATGAACTGTGGTTTGGCAAGAAACCAAAGTTGTCGTTTCTTAAAGTTTGGGGCTGCGATGCTTATGTGAAGAAACTTCAACCAGATAAGCTCGAACCCAAATCGGAGAAATGTGTCTTCATAGGATACCCAAAAGAGACTATTGGGTACACCTTCTATCACAGATCTGAGGGCAAGATTTTCGTTGCTAAAATCAGATCCTTTCTAGAGAAGGAGTTTCTCTCGAAAGAAGTGAGTGGGAGGAAAGTAGAACTTAATGAGATAACTGTATCTACTCCCTTGTTGGAAAGTAGTTCATCACAAGAACCGGTTCCTGTGACAACTACACCAACTAGTGAGGAAGCTAATGATATTGACCATGAAACTTCAGATCAAGTTTCTACTGAACCTCGTAGGTCTACCAGAGTAAGATCCGCACCAGAGTGGTACGGTAATCCTATTCTGGAAGTCATGTTACTTGACCATGATGAACCTACAAACTATGAGGAAGCAATGATGAGCCCAGATTCCACAAAATGGCTAGAGGCCATGAAATCTGAGATTGGATCCATGTATGAAAACAAAGTATGGACTTTGGTTGACTTGCCCGATGATCGGCAAGCCATTGAGAATAAATGGATCTTTAAGAAGAAGATTGACGCTGATGGTAATGTAACTGTCTATAAAGCTCGACTTGTTGCGAAAGGTTTTCGACAAGTTCAAGGGGTTGACTATGATGAGACTTTCTCACCCGTAGCGATGCTTAAGTCTGTCCGAATCATGTTAGCTATTGCTGCATTTCATGATTATGAAATTTGGCAAATGGATGTCAAAACTGCATTCTTGAATGGATTTCTGGAAGAAGAGTTGTATATGATGCAACCAGAAGGTTTTGTTGATCCAAAAGGTGCTAACAAAGTGTGCAAGCTCCAGCGATCCATTTATGGACTGGTGCAAGCATCTCGGAGTTGGAATAAACGTTTTGATAGTGTGATCAAAGCATATGGTTTTATACAGACTTTTGGAGAAGGCTGTATTTACAAGAAAGTGAGTGGGAGCTCTGTAGCATTTCTAATATTATATGTGGATGACATATTGTTGATTGGAAATGATATAGAATTTCTGGATAGCATAAAAGGATACTTGAATAAAAGTTTTCAATGAAAGACCTCGGTGAAGCTGCTTACATATTGGGCATTAAGATCTATAGAGATAGATCAAGACGCTTGATTGGACTTTCACAAAGCACGTACCTTGATAAAGTATTGAAAAGGTTCAATATGGAACATGCAAAGAAAGGGTTCTTGCCTGTATTACAAGGTATAAAGTTGAGTCAGACTCAATGCCCGACCACTGCAGAAGATAGAGAGAAAATGAAAGGAGTTCCTTATGCTTCAGCCATAGGCTCTATCATGTATGCAATGCTGTGTACCAGACCTGATGTGTGCCTTGCTGTTAGTTTGGCAGGGAGGTACCAAAGTAATCCAGGAGTGGGTCACTGGACAGCGGTCAAGAACATCCTGAAATACCTGAAAAGGACTAAGTATATGTTTCTCATATATGGAGGTGACAAAGAGCTAGTCGTAAATGGTTACGTCGATGCAAGCTTTGACACTGATCCGGACGATTCTAATTCGCAAACCGGATACGTATTTTTATTAAACGGTGGAGCTGTAAGTTGGTGCAGTTCTAAACAAAGCATCATGGCGGGATCTACATGTGAAGCGGAGTACATAGCTGCTTCGGAAGCAGCAAATGAAGGAGTCTGGATGAAGGAGTTCATTTCCGATCTAGGTGTTGTACCTAGTGCATCGGGACCAATGAAGATCTTCTGTGACAATACTTGTGCAATTGCCTTGGCAAAGGAATCCAGATTTCACAAGAGGACTAAGCACATCAAGAGACGCTTCAATTCCATTCGGGACCAAGTCCAAGTGGGAGACATAGAGATTTGCAAGATACATACGGATCTGAATGTTGCAGACCCGTTGACTAAGCGTCTCTCACGAGCAAAACATGATCAACACCAAGACTCTATGGGTGTTAGAATCATTACTATGTAATCTAGATTATTGACTCTAGTGCAAGTGGGAGACTGAAGGAAATATGCCCTAGAGGCAATAATAAAGTTATTATTTATTTCCTCATATCATGATAAATGTTTATTATTCATGATAGAATTGTATTAACCGGAAACATGATACATGTGTGAATACATAGACAAACATAGTGTCACTAGTATGCCTCTACTTGAACTAGCTCATTGATTAAAGATGGTTATGTTTCCTAACCATAGGCATGTGTTGTCATTTGATTAATGGGATCACATCATTAGGAGAATGATGTGATTGACTTGACCCATTCCGTTAGCTTAGCACTTGATCATTTAGTATGTTGCTATTGCTTTCTTCATGACTTATACAAAGTTCCTGCAACTATGAGATTGCGCAACTCCCGTTTACCAGAGGAACACTTTGTGTGCTTCCAAACGTCACAACGTAACTGGGTGATTATAAAGGTGCTCTACAGGTGTCTCCAAAGGTACATGTTGAGTTGGCATAATTCGAGATTAGGTTTTGTCACTCCGATTGTCGGAGAGGTATCTCTGGGCCCTCTCGGTAATACTCATCACCTAAGCCTTGCAAGCATTGTAACTAATGAGTTAGTTATGATATGATGTATTACGGAACGAGTAAAGAGACTTGCCGGTAACGAGATTGATTTAGGTATTGGATACCGACGATCGAATCTCGGGCAAGTAACATACCGATGACAAAGGGAACAACGTATGTTGTTATGCGGTTTGACCGATAAAGATCTTCATAGAATATGTGGGAACCAATATGAACATCCAGGTTCCGCTATTGGTTATTGACCGAGAATAGTTCTAGGTCATGTCTACATAGTTCTCGAACCCGTAGGGTCCGCACGCTTAACGTTACGATGACAGTTTTATTATGAGTTTATAAGTTTTGATGTACCGAAGGTTGTTCAGAGTCCCGGATGTGATCACGGACATGACGAGGAGTCTCGAAATGGTCAAGACATAAAGATTGATATATTGGATGACTATATTCGGACACCGGAAGTGTTCCGGGTGTTTTCGAAGAAAAACCGGAGTACCGGAGGGTTACCAGAACCCCCCGGGAAGTAATGGGCCTTGATAGGCCCTAGTGGAGAGAGAGAGGGGCCGGCCAGGGCAAGAGGCGCGCCCCCTCCCCTTGAGTCCGAATAGGACAAGGAAGGGGGGGGGGGCGCCCCCTTTGCCTTCCCCCTCTCCCACTCCTTCCTTCCCCCTCCTTCTTGGAATAGGAAAGGGAGGGGGCAAACCTACTTGGAGTAGGTTTCCCCCTCCTAGGGCGCGCCTCCCCTTAGGCCGGCCCCCTCCTCCTCTCCCCCTTTATATACGGGGGAGGGGGGCACCCCATAGACACACAAGTTGATCTGCGGATCGTTCCTTAGCCGTGTGCGATGCCCCCCTCCACCATATTCCACCTTGGTCATATCGTCGCAGAGTTTAGGCGAAGCCCTGCGCCAGTAGAACATCATCATCGTCACCACGCCGTCGTGCTGACGGAACTCATCCCCGACGCTTAGCTGGATTGGAGCCCGGGGAACGTCATCGAGCTGAACGTGTGCTGAACACGGAGGTGCCGTACGTTCGGTGCTTGGATCGGTCGATTCGTGAAGACGTACGACTACATCAACCGCGTTTTCATAACGCTTCCGCTTAACGGTCTACGAGGGTACGTAGACAATACTCTCCCCTCTCGTTGCTATGCCATCACCATGATCTTGCGTGTGCGTAGGAAATTTTTGAAATTACTACGTTTCCCAACACAACAGTCAGCCTTGGTCTCATCGTGATCTAAAAAAACAGGTTCTTCAGACTACAGTCGACTGCCAGCAGTTCACCATAGTCTCGGGGACTACACCTAGTGGGTGCACTCAGCGTGCCCCCACCGGTTCCAAGATTCCATTCGACATGGTCCGACCAGACCGAGTGAAGAAGTTAGAGTGAAGAAATTGAAAATACAAAGACTATAGTCGACTGCCAGCAGTCCACCATAGTCTCGGGGACTACACCTAGTGGGTGCACTCAGCGTGCCCCCACCAATCCAAAAATTCAATCGACACACCCAGTGGATGTACAGATACAAAGATCTTCGGAAAGAAAAGTCTTCAGATAGCATATCCTAACAGAACAGGCAGTGACCAACTAACCTGGACGTTGCTCTGAAGGGCCGAGCTAGCATCACAGGCCGCTTGGCTGGCTTCCCGGATCGCCTTCACCTGCTCCATCATGATCCCCGCCTGGCGTATAGCCTCCTTAGCAGCACCCACTTGGTCCTCTGGGACTTGGTGTGTGGCGAAAAGGGTGGGCGGGTTAGCAATCAACGACAAAGGTCGAGCACTCGTCAGCGGCACAGCGAAGGACACGGAATTCCGAGTAACATTACCACCATCCCGAACCGGTGCTTCAGGCACTGATGCAGTCTGAGTGGTCTTACCAGCCGACACCTTTCTATTCCTCCTCGGCCTCAGTGGCGCCTCGTCGTCATCATCAGGGAGATCAATGACATGAGGAGGAACTTCAAGAAAAGTCCAAAGTTAAAATCGAAAATCCAATCGACCAAAAGTGAAGCTACAAAGATCGTACCAAGGTTGGAGGTGGCAGCGTCTTCCATTTCCTGGTCTTCGTTCTTGGCGGAGGTCTCAGAGGTAGCAACACTGCAGATTTCAGAAACCAGTCGGTTAGTCGATGAGTCGACCAAGAGTCTGTTCATGTTAAACGAGAAAACACAAGTTCAGCTATTACCCGGAAATGGTGGGAATGGTCATTCTCATCTTGGGCAAGGCCTTCGGCGGCTTTGACGGCGCCGCTCGTGGATGCTTCGACGCCTTTTCAGTCGGCGCCGGAGAAGTCGTCCGAGGGCGCTTTTTGACGACTGCCCAACAGGCGCAGTCGCTTTACCACGCTCATTTCCGGGGTCATGGGTGAGCTTGGATCGCCTCTCCGCGCGAGGAAGATCGACTTCCTCCTCCTCTTCTTCACTGGAGTCGTCGTCATCCTCCTCGCCCTCACCCTTAGATTGCCACTCCTCCTCACTTTCACCTCCGCTCGCCTCTCCCTCCTCGGCCTGTCCTGGCGCCCCGTTGGGCATCGAGTACATCTCAGTAGTGGCCTATGAGACAACAAACAAGACAAAGGCCAGTCGACTGATTTTAAGCAAACAGAATGAAGAAAGCAGGATCACAGTCAGAGATGCAGAATTGGACCTTGTCTACTTCGTATGATTGGTCGAGTGGAGGAATCCTCCTGGCTCCTCGGGGGTTGTCTTTGTTCCCTGTGATGCTCGCCAGCCACCTCTCCAACGTGGCATCGTCAATTTCCTCCGGGTGGATCCGAGTGGTGTCCTCAGTGCCAGAATACAACCACATTGGATGGTCTCGTGCTTGAAGCGACTGGATGCATCGTCGGAGGAAGACCTCCAAGAGGTCCATGCCGGTCACCCCGTCACGGATAAGCTGGACAACACGTTCGACCAACACCTTAACCTGCACCTTCTCTTCTGGGATCACCTTCAAAGAGGAAGGCTTCCTCACTCGGTCCATGGAAAAAGGAGGGAGTCCGGTCGTCTGCCCTGGCGTCGGCTGGTCTTTGCTGTAGAACCAGGTCGAGTGCCATCCACGGACCGAGTTGGGTAGGATCATGGCCAGAAAATAACTTTTCCCCTCATTTGAACCCCAAGACCCCCACACATCTGAATCACTTGTGTTCTCTCGTCACTCGGATTGGCCTTTTTCACCCTCTGGGAGCAACAGGTGAAGAAGTGCTTGAAAAGACCCCAATGAGGCCGGCAACCCAAGAAATTCTCGCACAAAGACACGAAAGCAGCGAGGTACACGATGGTGTTGGGTGTGAAGTGGTGGAGTTGCGCCCCAAAGAAATTCAGAAATCCCCGAAAGAAAGGGTGAGGCGGCAAAGATAACCCACGCTCGACATGGGTGGCCAAGAGAACGCACTCACCCTCCTGAGGTTGCGGTTCAGACTCCTTCCCCGGGAGCCATGCCGATTCATGGGGGATCAGTCCTCCATCGGCCAGGTCGTCAAGATCTTCTTGACGAATCGTCGAGCGGATCCAGTCGCCCTGGATCCAGCCCTGCGGCAGGCCGGCCCTCGATGAAGATCCGCCTCGATTGGTCGCCCTTCCCTTCGCCTTCACCGTCGCTTTCTTCGCCCGCTCCAGGGCTGTCGTCTTCTCTTTCACCATCGTCACCGGCGAGATGCGCACGGGGCAGCTGCACTGAGACGGAAGCGAACGCGGAGGATAAGTCTGGGGAAGAGAGGAGGAAATGAGAACGCACTGTTCAAAAACCCCCGTCCGACGCCTTATATGAGGTTACTTCCGAGTGACTGACTTGTAGGCCCGGGCGATCCTGTCAAATCCCGCAACATTCGCGTGCGTGATACGTGGCAAAAAAGGTGGCACGGAGATCGAGGCGTCCCTGCCTTATCCCATCTGATTACTGCGGCCTCCTCCGCCCTGCGCGCTTCCCAAAATGCGAATCCCGCTAAATCCACGAGCTGCAGAACAACTCGTCAGACAAAAGATCTCCTCCGCTCTGTCGTTCGGAGTTCTCCAAGTAAAAAACTTCACTCGACAGATACAAAGAATGGATCAAGGCGACTGAAAAAGAAGTTGGTCCCGTCACCTAAAGTTCATTGACCCAGAACAAGACATACGTATAGCATGAAAATGGGCCGGAAGTGTGTTCAACTCCTTCCCCACTCAAACCTCGATCCATTCAGGGGCTAATGATGAAGCTATGTACCCAGGGTAGGGTCATGGACCTGTCCAAGATACCCTCCCCAAGGACATCTCTAGAAGAAATCACCTTTCAATCGACCCGGAAATGTTCCACTCGACGGACTCAAAGACACTCGACCATGAAGCCATCCACTCGACAGCCAGAAGACCTAAAGTCACTCTGCACGCAAACGGTCGGTCATTAAGTAGCTTTTATGGTCATCATAGCACTTTATTTGTAGCGTTACCAATAACGCCCGATCTTAATGTATCTTAAACCCTGCATAACTAAGGGCAAGAGGGGTCTGGCGGACTCTATATAAGCCACCCCCTCCTCAGTGTAAAGGGTTCGCACCCCTGTAACTCATACACACATAATACCAGTCGACCGCCTCTGGGCTCCGAGACGTAGGGCTGTTACTTCCTCTGAGAAGGGCCTGAACTCGTAAAACTCTTGTGTATACAACTACTCCATAGCTAGGATCTTGCCTCTCCATTCTTACCCCCCTACACTACTGTCAGACTTAGAACCACGACATGGCTTGTCCTGTGCATGATAAACACAATCTAACAAGTACGTCCAGCCTAGTCTAGCCAAATTTATTTTTATGCTCTCCTATAGACTGGCCCGCCCAAACCTGCGACTGAAGCTCCGCCACTCGATGTGATCCAGCATCGCCGTTTGTATTTTTTTTTAGAACCACCTGTACAAATATTACATTTTACTACTTCGGTACCTATATACGATCAAATTGTACTCTGTATCATTAACCACTATGTTCCATTTTCAAATTCCATCTAACAATATCACTGGAAGTTGCCTGAGCCAATTGATATCACCATGTCAACATTTTTTTTACACCATATGTATTGGTCGAGTTTTAGAATGTGTAATGCACTTAGTCCTTTGAACCATCATTTCAACTATGGCAGTGAACCGTAAGAATGTAACCAATTAACAATAATATTAGACAAACATTTTCATTTCCCTTCAGACAAACACATGTGCCATGTAACACGACTTCCTTGCATGTTCTACAATTGTGTGGTACTAGAGCAACTCTAGCAGACCCCGCAAAAATACGACCCGCAAAACGCGATTGCGGGTTCACGAAAATCACTTTTGCGGGTCAAAAACATACGCGGCCGAGCAGAACCCGTATCTAAACCTGCATAATTTGAAAAAATACTTTCACGGGAGAAATTGCACAAACATAGTTTATCACATACTACATTGTTCATCGCATACTACATAGTTCATCACAAACTACAAGCATAGTTATACTACATACTACGTTAAACTAGTACTAGGGGTTCGGATCTGACGGCGGCGAGGTTGCGGCAACTGGACGACGCCATGGAGGAGCCGGACGCTCAATCCTCCTCGCCGGAGCTGCAGAGATCGACGTACTTCTCCGCCTGATCCACGCGGATGCAGCGCCACTCGTCAGCCTTCTCGTTGGCGGCGACGTTGGCGGCGACGTTGTCGGCGACTGCCTGCCGCCACTCGAGGGCTTTCAGCTCCTCGACGTGGCGCCGGCGCTCCTCCTCCTCGTGCACGCTCCGCTCGGCGATGGCGGCGGCGACGACATCGAACTCCGCGACATAGTCCTCGGGCCCGACGACTCCGCGGCGGCCGAGCGGAGCGAGCTCTTCGGGCTCCTCCTTCACCGGCCGAGCGAACGGCGCCAGCGGCTCTGACTCCTCCTCCTCGTCCGACCACTCCCTCTTCACGGGGAGGAAGCCCGCGGCGGCGGCGGAGGAGGATCCGGCGTACGAAGAACGCGCGGAGGAGAACGACGCGCACCGATAGTCGTACTCCACTGTCTCGCGGCGGTCGAAGCTCGCCGACGGTGAAAGCCCACGGTTGGTCCACTTCCGCGCGCCGCGCTTCCTCGCGCCGTCGGACCGGATGCGCCGCTCGTGCTCCGGGTCCCTCTCACGGCCGGATCTGCTGCTGGAGCCGCGTCCGGAGCTCCACATTCGCCCCCACATGGCGGCTGGAGGCGGGGCGGAGGGTCGCCGGCGGCGAGGAATTGGGAGAGGAGAAAAGGGAATCGGGTTGCTCGCGGCGGCGGGGGATAGGGTTTGGACCCGCAAAAGGGTCGCGGAACCGCACTTATAGTGCTCGGGGCGTGCGGTTTGCGGGCTGCGGCAAAAAAATTTGCGGGCCAGGCGAGTATGCGGGCTTTGTTCTGACCGCAAAATTGGCCCAAGCCCGCATACTCGCCGGAATTTTTGCGGGGTGGGCGTTTTGCGGGGTCTGCTAGAGTTGCTCTTAGAGTAACCCCAAATTGCTACTTCTTTGGCCCTGCCATCTCTTCATTGTCTTCGTGACCCCTAATTCTCGGGCATGTACCCCTCACACCGATGATGGTCGGCGTTAGAATTTCAAGTTCGGTAGTCATGGTGCTACCAACAATTGATTCTTGTTATTCTTGTGTAGTCCGAGGTACGATAGGGTAGACTACAAAAATACAATAGATTCAAAATTGCACAAACTCATATTGAGTAAGCCAAGTCCTCTACTTGACTTTTAGCACATCAGATGAATTATAATTCGTTCCATGCAGCGGAGATCTTCATTCTTGTATCCATGACAACATATTAAATAGAATTATCCTTAAGTGGATTCCCTGAGTGAGATTAATCTCCGAGTGTACTATCGAATAGAGCTAAATGTGCAATTTATATGAGTTAATTAATTATTATCATGTGAAACTTATACCATTTGAAGTCTGCTTATGCCTAATAGTCCTTGTGGGACTTTGTTGTTTCAGTAACTTGTTAAATGTTGTAAACATGCCACCTGCAGTGTGATCGTGCATCCAATATTCAATGAGTAAACCAAGTAAGTGTCATTCTTCTTCTTCTTCTTTAGCTAGTAAAGCAACATTATGTACTTCCAGAACATAAGTCATGGAACTAATGCTAGCAAAGCTACCCTATGTAGTGGCCTAACGAGTTCATTTCATTGTCAAGTGCTTCATCCATGCAGGGAAAAAAAGATAAACTAATTTTTATACCCAATATTCTTGTGGACTCTCTCATTTTGTTTCTAACCTACACGTTATATATTTAGAAGTACAAAGAGGGGTTCTACTCATGCAGGACATTCTCAGTTAAGCATCAACATTATTGTTTAGAAGTAGAAGTAGAAGACATGTCATGTCGCGCCTAAACTAAATTGACTGCATTGTGAATTATAAGCACCATAACCAGATGGAGATATCCAAAATACAATATGTGGTAGCAAGCTCTAAAATTGAAGAATCATCTAAAAAATGCAGTACAAGCATGGTGTAATGTAGGTGCTTTCGGACGAACAACACTAGTTCTTCGTGGAAATAAATTGTACTTGGTACTAACAATGTCTCCCTCGGAATATCAAAGATGATGTTCTAGCGCCGATGAGACTCCATTGCTTTCTCAAAGGGTCTTGGAACCCTAAGAAGATGAAGGACAAGGAAGGAAATTACGTGATGGATTTGCCGTGCCACATCCACATGAAGAAAGATGAGGAGGGTAAATTCATTTACCCAAAACATACCACTCGACAGTGTCGGCTCTTGATCCAGCAATTCCAGGGGAAACAACCCAAAGATGAGGAAAAGGAGTCGGACAAAGTTGAGGACAAAGAAGATAGTGATGATGGATATCCCCATGTCAATTCCACCCTGATGATTTTTGCTGATGTTGAAAGCAAAAGTCAACTGAAAGTTATCAACCACGAAGTGAATATGGTTGCTCCGGCGACACCCAGTTATCTGAAATGGTCTCAGACTGCCATCACATTCGACCAGTCCGATCATCCGACACACATAGCCACCCCTGGGAGGCAAGCTTTGGTGGTCGACCCAGTCGTCGAAGGCACTCGACTGACTAAAGTTTTGATGGATGGTGGCAGTGGCCTAAATATACTATATGCAGAGACGTGGAAAGGGATGGGCATTCCGATGTCCAGACTCAGTGCCAGCAACATGAGTTTCCATGGAGTCATTCCTGGGAAGAAGGCTGAGTCACTCGGCCAAATTACTCTTGATGTGGTTTTCGGTGATTCCACGCATTACCGCAAAGAAAAGTTGACGTTTGAAGTTGTGGATTTCCAGAGTGCTTATCACGCTATTCTGGGCAGGCCAGCTTATGCACGTTTCATGGCTCGACCATGTTATGTGTACCTCAAATTGAAGATGCCTGGTCCCAAAGGTGCGATCACTATTACTGGCAATCGGAAGAAGGCGGAAGAGTGCTTCCAGAAAGGCTCAGAGATCGCCGATGCTCAGATGGCAGTGGTAGAACTGCAGGAATACCAGAAAACTGCAGACCGAGTGATTTGTTGCGAGCCAAGAAGCCTGCTACAGAATCGGCATTTCATTCGTCCGGTGAGACAAAACCGATTCACATTCACCCGACCGACCCCAATGCTGCTCCGACTCATATCTCTACAACACTCGACTCCAAATAGGAAGAAGCGCTCATCCAGTTCCTCCGTGAGAACTGGGACATCTTCGCATGGAAGCCTTCTGACATGCCGGGTGTTCCCAGGGGGCTGGCTGAGCATCGTCTACGAGTCGACTCAAAAGAGAAACCTGTCAAAGAACATCTGCGATGGTCCGTCGTCCAGAAAAGAAAGGCCATTAGCGAGGAGGTGGCTCAGCTCTTAGCAGCGGAGTTTATCCGAGAGATTTACCACTCCGAGTGGCTTGCCAATGTTGTCATGGTCCCCAAAAAGGACAAGTCACTTCGCATGTGCATCGACTTCAAACATATCAATCGGGCCTGCCGGAAAGACCATTTTCCTCTCCCCGCATCGACCAAATAGTCGACTCGACTGCGGGATGTGAGTGCCTGTCTTTTTTAGACGCCTATTCCGGTTACCATCAGATCCGTCTGTATGGACCCGACGAGATCAAAACAGCTTTCATCACTCTATTCGGGTGCTTCTGTTATGTCACCATGCTATTCGGCCTCAAGAATGCCGGAGCCACGTTCATGAGGATGATTCAAATGTGTTTGCTCACTCAAATCAGTCGGAATGTGGAAGGGTACATGGATGATATTGTGGTCAAGTCACGGAAAGGTTCCGACCTGCTGACTGACCTTGCTGAGACATTTGCCAACCTCAGGAGGTATGATATCAAGATTAATCCATCAAAGTGCACATTCAGAGTTCCTGGCAAAAAGTTACTCAGTTTTCTCGTTTCCGAACGAGGAATCGACGCCAATCCAGAAAAAGTTGGTACTATACTCTGAATGAAACGTCATGTGCATGTGCACGATGTCTAGAAGCTTACTGGTTGCTTGGCCGCTTTAAGTCGATTCATCTCTCGTCTTGGTGAAAAGGCATTGCCTCTTTACCGACTGATGAAGAAGTCAGACAAGTTCGAGTGGACTCCTGAAGCTGATGCAGTGTTTGCAGAGCTAAAAGCCCTGCTCTCCACCCAGCCGGTGCTTGCTGCCCCAATCAGCAAGGAGCCTTTGCTGCTTTACATTGCAGCCACGGGACAAGTCGTCAGTACAGTACTTACGGTCAAGCGGGAAGAAGAAGGAAAAGCCTTTAAAGTTCAGCACCCAATATATTATGTTTCTGAAGTTTTGACCCCATCAAAGCAAAGATACCCTCATTATCAGAAGCTCGTATATGGGATTTATATGACCACGAAGAAGGTTGCTCATTACTTCTCTGACCATTCCATTACAGTCGTCAGCGACGCTCCATTGTCAGCGATTCTGCACAACAGAGATGCAACTGGTCGAGTGGCAAAATGGGCGATTGAACTACTTCCCCTAGATATCAAGTTTGAGGCAAAGAAAGACATCAAGTCCCAGGCAATAGCAGATTTTATCGCCGAGTGGACTGAACAGCAGCTGCCGAATCAAGTTCACTCGGAGCACTGGACCATGTTCTTTGATGGTTCGAAGATGCTGAATGGTTCAGGTGCTGGGGTAGTGTTGGTTTCCCCCCGAGGAGATAAACTCAGATATGTGCTCCAGATCCACTTTGATTCATCCAATAACGAAGCAGAATACGAAGCACTCCTGTATGGGTTGCGTATGGCCATTTCACTCGGTGTCCGTCGCCTCATGGTCTATGGCGACTCAGATTTGGTGGTTAATCAAGTGATGAAGGAGTGGGACGTCAGAAGTCTGGCCATGACTGGTTACTGCAATGCAGTAAGAAAGCTGGAAAAGAAATTCAAGGGATTAGAGCTTCATCATATACCCCGATTGAAAAATCAAGCGGCTGATGATTTGGCAAAAATAGGTTCCAAGAGAGAAGCCATTCCCACTAATGTGTTTTTGGAACACATCCACACACCATCAGTTCAAGAGGATCCTTTCATCGAAGAAGCCCCGCAGCCAAAAAGTGCCACGGATCCGACTGAAGTTGAAGTTCCAGCTGTGGTCGACCTGATCATGGAAGTTTTGGTCATCACTCCCGACTGTACAGTGCCGTACATCACGTATATCCTAAGGAAAGAGCTCCCAGAGAATGAAGAAGAGGCTCGACAGATCGTCCGTCGATCCAAGGCCTTTACTGTGATAAAATGACAATTGTACAGGGAAAGCGCGACTGGTGTCGGTCTGAAATGTATAACACGAGAAGAAGGTCAGATAATTCTTGACGAACCACTTGGGGACCTGTGGTCATCATGTGTCCTCTCGAACCATTGTGGCTAAAGCATACCGAGCGGGGTTCTACTGGCCAAGAGCAAATGAAATGGCGAAGGAGATGGTCGACAAGTGTGAAGGATGTTATTTATATTCCAATATGTCGCATAAACCCGCCTCAGCCTTGAAGACCATTCCACTCGTCTGGCCCTTCGCTGTTTGGGGATTAGATATGGTTGGACCACTAAGAACTGGCAGGAGCGGCTTCACCCATGTACTGGTGGCAGTCGACAAGTTCACTAAGTGGATTGAAGCTAAGCCTATCAAGAATCTTGATGCCAGCACTGCTATCAGCTTCATCAGAGAGTTGATATTCAGATATGGAGTTCCGCACAGCATCATCACTGATAATGGGTCAAACTTCGATTCCAACCAATTCAGAGTCTTTTGTGCCTCTCAAGGCATGCGAGTCGACTACGCTTCCGTCGCTTATCCCCAGTCGAATGGACAAGCAGAAAGAGCAAACGGCCTAATTCTCGAAGGACTGAAACCCCGGTTGATGCGTGATCTCAAGCATGCAGCAGGCGCGTGGGTCAACGAACTTCCTTCAGTTCTTTGGGGATTGAGGACCACTCCTAATCGGTCGACTGGGCGAACTCCATTCTTTCTAGTCTATGGAGCCGAAGCAGTTCTACCGAGTGACCTGCTTCACAATGCACCCCGAGTCGAGCTCTACTCTGAAGATGAAGCAGAACAAGCCCGACAGGACGCAGTTGACCTTCTAGAAGAAGAAAGAGAGATGTCCACAATCCGATTGACTATCTATCAGCAAGACTTGTGTAGATTCCATGCCAGAAACGTGAAGAGCCGAGCCTTCCAAGAAGGAGACTTGGTCCTCCAAGTGGATCAACAAAAGCCACACAAACGCGCTCCTACTTGGGAAGGCCCCTTCATCGTCACCAAAGTTCTCCACAATGGAGCGTACCGTCTTTACAATGTTGATCGCCAGATTGATGAGCCACGAGCTTGGAATGCGGAGCTGCTCCGCCCCTTTTATACTTAAATACTCACTCAGATGAGATGTAATAAAAAGTACCTCTGTAGTTTGTTTAAGCAAAGACAAGAGTGTTATAATTTTCCCAGTGATTGTTGTTGCTTTTGTTTACGTACGAAATCCCCCAGTGGGTGGCTTAACTGCTTAGCTGCGAATCTGTTTCGCCTAAGTTTGTAAAAAAAATCCCTGCCGAGTGACGAGCAAGCCTCTCACTCGGGGGCTTAGCTGCGAATCCGTTTCGCCTAAGTATTCGAAAATCCTACCGAGTGGAGAGCAAACCTCCCACTCGGAGGCTTAGCTGCAGTCCAGTACTCGCCTAAGTATTTGAAAATCCTACCGGGTGGAGAGCAAACCTCCCACTCGGGGGCTTAGCTGCAGTCCAGTACTCGCCTAAGTATTTGAAAATCCTACCGTGTGGAGAGCAAACCTCCCACTCCGGGGCTTAGCTGCAGTCCAGTACTCGCCTAAGTATTTGAAAATCCTACTGAGTGGAGAGCAAACCTCCCACTCGGGGGCTTAGCTGCAGTCCAGTACTCGCCTAAGTATTTGAAAATCCTACCGAGTGGAGAGCAAACCTCCCACTCGGGGGCTTAGCTGTAGTCCAGTACTCGCCTAAGTATTTGAAAATTCTACCGAGTGGAGAGCAACCCTCCCACTCGGGGGCTTTGCTGCAGTTCAGTACCCGTCTAAGTATGAAATCCATTCTGATCCGCAAGGACGACGAAGTGCAGGTCGACTGCTACCTTCTCCTTCGGAGCTACGCCACAAATACAACGTGCGCTCTGCAAGGACGACGAGGCGCAGGTCGACTGCTGCCTTCTCCTTCGGAGCTACACCACAAATACAATGTGTGTTCCATCCTGATCCGCAAGGGCGCAGGTCGGCTGCAATCTGTGCTCCATCCCTACCTTCAAGAGCGATGAAGTGCAGGTCGACTGGACTTTCCACCTCAGAGCTGCATCTCAAGCACTAAAGTATATTCCGAGTGAAGAACAAAGTTTGCTCGAAGGCAAATGCAAGCATATTCAACGATAAGCCAAGTTTAGATAACATCCTACGGATTCAGAAGTGCTCAGGCACCAAGCCTGTAAAAGTTTATCGGTTACAAAACCACTCGGCATTCCGAGGCAAATTTAAAGCAAAGCATAGAAGTTTTTCTTACTCCTCGGGTGGAGGACTGGAAGGCGCGACAAACTGGTCCAGGTCGATTCCATCAGCAATCCGAGTGGCAGCAGCAATGAAGGTCTCCATGAAAGATTGGAAGTCATGCTTCTTGGTATTGGCCACTCTGATGGACGCCAACTTGTCCTCCCGCGCATCCTTACAGTGAACGCGGACCAGGGACAGAGCAACATCAGCCCCGCACTTGGCAGAAGACTTCTTCCATTCTTGCACTCGACCCGGAACTTCATCCAGTCGAGTCATTAGAGACTCGAGGTCATTTTGAAGCGTCTCTCCCGGCCAGAGTGTCGTGTCGATTCGCGACGCCGCAACCTTCAATCGAGCAAGGTAGTCAACAACTCCAGCGACACGAGACTCCAGTCGGAGCACGTTCATAGCAGCTTCATCCTTCACAAGAGAGTTAATGGGGTCCAAGCCTGTCTCCACTCGACTGTTCTCCTCCTCGAAGTTTTGGCAGAATTCTGTAAACACAATTCAAAGGTAAACCAACAGTTCTACGATAAATCGATGATTACAAGTCAGTCGGGTAAGAGAGATTACCCTCAAGCATGATGAATAACTTCTTGGCGAGCCCTCCCAGATAAGCCTCCAGATCATTCTTCTTCCCCACCAGTTCACCAGCCTTGTCATTCAGAGCTATCTTATCGTTCTTCAGGCGGCTGACTTCCTTGTTGGCTGCGTCGAGAGCAGCTTTCAGATTGGCGTTCTCCTCTTCAAGTTTATCGACTGAAGCCAGTTTTTCTTCCACAAGCTTTGTTTTGTCCAAAGCTGCCTTCTGCGCCTCGGCAAGGTCGTGGTCCTTCTTCTTCAGAGCCTCCTTCATTTTATCTGCAAAATGACAATGAGATCAGAATCAGGAATGGGCAGAAAGATAAAGACAGTTGTCAAGTTCTCACCAATCATACCTTTTGCTTCGTCCTTCGCCTTCTGAAAGTTCTCCTGAACAAGCTTCAAGTCAAGGTCGAGCTGGATATGGTTGTTTTTCAACTCAGTATAGCGAGCCACAAGCTCGCAAGATTTCTGCGAAGGGTCAGTCGACAGACATCAAAGATAGGTTACTTCCGAGTGACTAAGAGAAAAACCGTAACATTTCTAAGACTATAGCCGAATCAAAATATTCAACAGTAGTCTCGGGGACTACACCCAGTGGGTGTACTAAGCGTGCTCCCACTGGTTCTACCGACTTGGTCCGATCAGTCGACCGAAAGAGACAAAGAGGTTATGATCCTAAAACTATAGCTCTATAGCTAACTGCCAGCAGTCAGCCTTGGTCTCATCGTGATCTAAAAAAACAGGTTCTTCAGACTACAGTCGACTGCCAGCAGTTCACCATAGTCTCGGGGACTACACCCAGTGGGTGCACTCAGCGTGCCCCCACCGGTTCCAAGATTCCATTCGACATGGTCCGACCAGGCCGAGTGAAGAAGTTAGAGTGAAGAAATTCAAAATACAAAGACTATAGTCGACTGCCAGCAGTCCACTATAGTCTCGGGGACTACACCCAGTGGGTGCACTCAACGTGCCCCCACCAATCCAAAAATTCAGTCGACACACCCAGTGGGTGTACAGATACAAAGATCTTCGGAAAGAAAAGTCTTCAGATAGCATATCCTAACAGAACAGGCAGTGACCAACTAACCTGGACGTTGCTCTGAAGGGCTGAGCTAGCATCACATGCCGCTTGGCTGGCTTCCCGGATCGCCTTCACCTGCTCCATCATGATCCCCGCCTGGCGTATAGCCTCCTTAGCAGCACCAGCTTGGTCCTCTGGGACGTGGTGTGTGGCGAAAAGGGAGGGCGGGTTAGCAATCGACGACGAAGGTCGAGCACTCGTCAGCGGCACAGCGAAGGACACGGAATTCCGAGTAACATTACCACCATCCCGAACCGGTGCTTCAGGCACTGATGCAGTCTGAGTGGTCTTACCAGCCGACACCTTTCTATTCCTTCTCGGCCTTAGTGGCGCCTCGTCGTCATCATCAGGGAGATCAATGACATGAGGAGGAACTTCAAGAAAAGTCCAAAGTTAAAATCGAAAATCCAATCGACCAAAAGTGAAGCTACAAAGATCATACCAAGGTTGGAGGTGGCAGCGTCTTCCATTTCCTGGTCTTCATTCTTGGCGGAGGTCTCAGAGGTAGCAACACTGCAAATTTCAGAAACCAGTCGGTTAGTCGATGAGTCGACCAAGAGTATGTTCATGTTAAACGAGAAAACACAAGTTCAGCTATTACCCGAAAATGGTGGAATGGTCATTCTCATCTTGGGCAAGGCCTTCGGCGGCTTTGACGGCGCCGCTCGTGGATGCTTCGGCGCCTTTTCAGTCGGCGCCGGAGAAGTCGCCCGAGGGCGCTTTGACGACTGCCCAACAGGCACAGTCGCTTTACCACACTCATTTGCGGGGTCATGGGTGAGCTTGGACCGCCTCTCCGCGCGAGGAAGATCGACTTCCTCCTCCTCTTCTTCACTGGAGTCGTCGTCATCCTCCTCCCCCTCACCCTCAGATTGCCACTTCTCCTCACTTTCACCTCCGCTCGCCTCTTCCTCCTCGGCCTGTCCTTGCGCCCCGTTGGGCATCGAGTACATCTTAGTAGTGGCCTATAAGACAACAAACAAGACAAAGGCCAGTCGACTGATTTTAAGCAAACAGAATGAAGAAAGCAAGATCACAGTCAGAGATGCAGAATTGGACCTTGTCTACTTCGTATGATTGGTCGAGTGGAGGAATCCTCCTGGCTCCTCGGGGGTTGTCTTTGTTCCCTGTGATGCTCGCCAGCCACCTCTCCAGCGTGGCATCGTCAATTTCCTCCGGGTGGATCTGAGTGGTGTCCTTAGTGCCAGAATACAACCACATCGGATGGTCTCGAGCTTGAAGCGGCTGGACGCATCGTCGGAGGAAGACCTCCAAGAGGTCCATGCCGGTCACCCCGTCACGGATAAGCTGGACAACACGTTCGACCAACACCTTAACCTGCACCTTCTCTTCTGGGATCACCTTCAAAGAGGAAGGCTTCCTCACTCGATCCATGGAAAAAGGAGGGAGTCCGGTCGTCTGCCCTGGCGTCGGCTGGTCTTTGTAGTAGAACCAGGTCGAGTGCCACCACGGACCGAGTTGGGTAGGATCATGGCCGGATAAGAACTTTTTCCCCTCATTTGAACCCCAAGACCCCCACACATCTGAATCACTTGTGTTCTCTCGTCACTCGGATTGGCCTTTTTCACCGTCTGGGAGCGACAGGTGAAGATGTGCTTGAAAAGACCCCAATGAGGCCGGCAACCCAAGAAATTCTCGCACAAAGACACGAAAGCAGCGAGGTACACGATGGTGTTGGGTGTGAAGTGGTGGAGTTGCGCCCCAAAGAAATTCAGAAATCCCCGAAAGAAAGGGTGAGGCGGCAAAGATCCGCCTCGACTGGTCGCCCTTCCCTTCGCCTTCACCGTCGCTTCCTTCGCCCGCTCCAGGGCCGCCGTCTTCTCTTTCACCATCGTCACCGGCGAGATGCGCACGGGGCAGCTGCACTGAGACGGAAGCGAACGCGGAGGATAAGTCTGGGGAAGAGAGGAGGAAATGAGAACGCACTGTTCAAAAACCCCCGTCCGACGCCTTATATGAGGTTACTTCCGAGTGACTGACTTGTAGGCCCGGGCGATCCTGTCAAATCCCGCAACAGTCGCGCGCGTGATACGTGGCGAAAAAGGTGGCACGGAGATCGAGGCGTCCCTACCTTATCCCATCCGATTACTGTGGCCTCCTCCGCCCTGCGCGCTTCCCAAAATGCAAATCTCGCTAAATCCGCGAGCTGCAGAACAAGTCAGACGAAAGATCTCCTCCGCTCTGTCGTTCGGAGTTCTCCAAGTAAAAAACTTCACTCGATAGATACAAAGAATGGATCAAGGCGACTGAAAAAGAAGTTGGTCCTGTCACCTAAAGTTCATTGACCCAGAACAAGACATACGCATAGCACGAAAATGGGTCGGAAGTGTGTTCAACTCCTTCCCCACTCAAATCTCGATCCATTCGGGGGCTAATGATGAAGCTATGTACCTAGGGTAGGGTCATGGACCTGTCCAAGATACCCTCCCCAAGGACATCTCTAGAAGAAATCACCTTTCAATCGACCCGGAAATGTTCCACTCGACGGACTCAAAGACACTCGACCATGAAGCCATCCACTCGACAGCCAGAAGACCTAAAGTCACTCTGCACGCAAACGGTCGGTCATTAAGTAGTTTTTATGGTCATCATAGCACTTTATTTGTAGCGTTACCAGTAACGCCCGATCTTAATGTATCTTAAACCCTGCATAACTAAGGGCCGGAGGGGTCTGGCGGACTCTATATAAGCCACCCCCCTCCTCACTGTAAAGGGTTCGCACCCCTGTAACTCATACACACATAATACCAGTCGACCGCCTCCGGGCTCCGAGACGTAGGGCTGTTACTTCCTCCGAGAAGGGCCTGAACTCGTAAACCTCTTGTGTATACAACTACTCCATAGCTAGGATCTTGCCTCTCCATTCCTACCCCCCTACACTACTGTCAGACTTAGAACCACGACATGGCCCGTCCTGTGCATGATAAACACAGCCTAACAAGTACGTCCAGCCTAGTCTAGCCAAATTTATTTTTATGCTCTCCTATAGACTGGCCCGCCCAAACCTGCGACTGAAGCTCCGCCACTCGATGTGATCCAGCATCGTCGTTTGTATGTTTTTTTAGAACCACCTGTACAAATATTACATTTTACTACTTCGGTACCTATATACGATCAAATTGTACTCTGTATCATTAACCACTATGTTCCATTTTCAAATTCCATCTAACAATATCACTGGAAGTTGCATGAGCCAATTGATATCACCATGTCAACAAATTTTTTTTACACCATATGTATTGGTCGAGTTTTAGAATGTGTAATGCACTTAGTCCTTTGAACCATCATTTCAACTATGGCAGTGAACCGTAAGAATGGAACCAATTAACAATAATATTAGACAAACATTTTCATTTCCCTTCAGACAAACACATGTGCCATGTAACACGACTTCCTTGCATGTTCTACAAGTGTGTGGTACCCTTAGAGCAACTCTAGCAGACCCTGCAAAAATACGACCCGCAAAACGCGTTTGCGGGTTCACGAAAATCGCTTTTGCGGGTCAAAAACATACGCGGCCGAGCAGAACCCGTATCTAAACATGCATAATTTGAAAAAATACTTTCACGGGAGAAATTGCACAAACATAGTTTATCACATACTACATTGTTCATCGCATACTACATAGTTCATCACAAACTACAAGCATAGTTATACTACATACTACGTTAAACTAATACTAGGGGTTCGGATCTGACGGCGGCGAGGTCGCGGCAACTGGACGACGCCGTGGAGGAGCCGGACGCTTAATCCTCCTCGCCGGAGCTGCAGAGATCGACGTACTTCTCCGCCTGCTCCACGCGGATGCAGCGCCACTCGTCAGCCTTGTCGTTGGTGGCGACATTGTCGGCGACCGCCTGCCGCCACTCGAGGGCTTCGAGCTCCTCGGCGTGGCGCCGGCGCTCCTCCTCCTCGTGCACGCTCCGCTCGGCGATGGCGGTGGCGATGACATCGAACTCCGCGACATAGTCCTCGGGCCCGACGACTCCACGGCGGCCGAGCGGAGCGGGCTCTTCGGGCTCCTCCTTCACCGGCCGAGCGAACGGCGCCAGCAGCTCCGACTCCTCCTCCTTGTCCGACCACTCCCTCTTCACGGGGAGGAAGCCCGTGGCGGCGGCGGAGGAGGATCCGACGTACGAAGAACGAGCGGAGGAGAAGGACGCGCACCGACAGTCGTACTCCACTGTCTCGCGGCGGTGGAAGCTCGCCGACGGTGAAAGCCCACGGTTGGTCCACTTCCGCGCGCCGCGCTTCCTCGCGCCGTCGGACCGGACGCGCCGCTCGCGATCCGGGTCCCTCTCACGGCCGGATCTTCTGCTGGAGCCGCGTCCGGAGCTCCACATTCGCCCCCACATGGCGGCTGGAGGCGGGGCGGAGGGTCGCCGGCAGCGAGGAATTGGGAGAGGAGAAAAGGGAATCGGGTTGCTCGCGGTGGCGGGGGATAGGGTTTGGACCCGCAAAAGGTTCGCGGAACCGCACTTATAGTGCTCGGGGCATGCGGTTTGCGGGCTGCGGCAAAAAAAATTGCGGGCCGGGCGAGTATGCGGGCTCTGTTCTGACCGCAAAATTGGCCCGAGCCCGCATACTCGCCGGAATTTTTGCGGGCCGGGCGTTTTGCGGGGTCTGCTAGAGTTGCTCTTAGAGTAACCCCAAATTGCTTCTTCTTTGGCCCTGCCATCTCTTCATTGTCTTCGCGACCCCTAATTCTCGGGCATGTACCCCTCACACCGATGATGGTCGGCGTTAGAATTTCAAGTTCGGTAGTCATGGTGCTACCAACAATTGATTCTTGTTATTCTTGTGTAGTCCGAGGTACGATAGGGTAGACTACAAAAATACAATAGATTCAAAATTGCACAAACTCATATTGAGTAAGCCAAGTCCTCCACTTGACTTTTAGCACATCAGATGAATTATAATTCGTTCCATGCAGCGGAGATCTTCATTCTTGTATCCATGACAACATATTAAATAGAATTATCCTTAAGTGGATTCCCTGAGTGAGATTAATCTCCGAGTGTACTATCGAATAGAGCTAAATGTGCAATTTATATGAGTTAATTAATTATTATCATGTGAAACTTATAACATTTGAAGTCTGCTTATGCCTAATAGTCCTTGTGGGACTTTGTTGTTTCAGTAACTTGTTAAATGTTGCAAACATGCCACCTGCAGTGTGATCGTGCATCCAATATTTAATGAGTAAACCAAGTAAGTGTCATTCTTCTTCTTTTCTTTAGCTAGTAAAGCAACATTATGTACTTCCAGAACATAAGTCATGGAACTAATGCTAGCAAAGCTACCCTATGTAGTGGCCTAACGAGTTCATTTCATTGTCAAGTGCTTCATCCATGCAGGGAAAAAAGATAAACTAATTTTTATACCCAATATTCTTGTGGACTCTCTCATTTTGTTTCTAACCTACACGTTATATATTTAGAAGTACAAAGAGAGGTTCTACTCATGCAGGACATTCTCAGTTAAGCATCAACATTATTGTTTAGAAGTAGAAGTAGAAGACATGTCATGTCGCGCCTAAACTAAATTGACTGCATTGTGAATTATAAGCACCACAATCAGATGGAGATATCCAAAATACAATATGTGGTAGCAAGCTCTAAAATTGAAGAATCATCTAAAAAAATGCAGTACAAGCATGGTGTAATGTAGGTGCTTTCGGACGAACAACACTAGTTCTTCGTGGAAATAAATTGTACTTGGTACTAACAATGTCTCCCTCGGAATATCAAAGATGATGTTCTAGCGCCGATGAGACTCCATTGCTTTCTCAAAGCCCCCAATATCACCATGAGAAAGCACAAATGACGTTGTATGCCCGAGTATTCATCACAATATATGGGTAAAATGTGGGGATGGGATTTTAGTTGTCTAGGGTTAAGAACTGGCTGGAACAAGGCCGCCATAGTCGAAGGAAGAAAATTTCATGGTCCGGAGATAGAGATGATGAAGAGCTCATTGGGAAAGGCCATCGTCATCGAGGAGAGGTATTTTGTTGTCCTAAGCGAGGACGTGGAGGAGCTAGTCGGGCTGCCATCGGCTCATCGACATCGAGATGGAAAGAGTTGGTTGGAACAAAACCTTTTCGCTTGAGGGGATTTCCTTCTAAGTGAGTATGTGCAGAGTGTAAGTGTGAAATGCAACATTAAAGTGGTTGGAATTCCACCTCACCCTATTTTATACCACTTATTAAACATCCAATGGCCCAGGACGATGGATTGCACGATCACAATTTAAGGGCAAATCTCATGCTAGCCCCCCTGTGCCTCAGCGGTGTTTGGGAAGACTTGTGGATGATGTCCCTAAGTTTGTTTACAATTTTTAAGAATATAATCCTAATTAATTGATTGTATATTGTATCTTAACTTAGGAAGTAATATATTCAATAAGAGAACTAATTATTATAACAAGACCTAAGTCGGAAAATTGTTTGGATCGATGTTTCCAATTTCCAAACCAACAAATTGTCTAATAACATATATTTACATTCTTATAGATAAATCCATTCATGGTTATACGTAGTATTGTCCTCCCTGTATCCGGCTTTGGCGATACAATATCAAGGATGAATATCACAAAGGCACACGGTCCTTTAAATTATATAGATCAACAAGGTACTCGTGCATTGCTACATAACAAAAAGGTGAATCAACACAGATATGGTATATCTGGTTCATATTGAATCGAGCGTGACATGACTACAAATTTGCGTCATACATCTCGCCATGCAATGGGGTGCACCATCATTTTTTCTAGAGAAGGATCGTTTGTTGATGCTTGCCATGCTTGGTGGATGCTACGTCCATATACTATATTCATATGTTGGTCGTCTGGTAATGGACAGTGGCAGAGCTAGCCAGTCCATGGAGCCGGGGCAAAATACAAAGGGATGTGATTCATGGGTATTTGCCCACTAAAACTCATGATTAGTTCTCCATCTCCATCTATATTCCAATGGGAGTTCCTGGGCAGAGCCCGGGCAGCTGTCCAGGGTCGTCGGGAGGTGGCTCCGCCACTGGTAATGGAGACTCAGGCTATGTTTGGAAATAGGAACATATCATTGCTATTTGCTAGGTCCTATCATTACGCTTAACGCTCCTTTCTCCAAGATCATGAGGTGACTAAATTTGCATACATGTAATTCATTTTATGTGGCAAAACGAATGGTTTCATGCACCTACCCTACCCCTGTCGTAACTATGCACCACCTCTTGTTGAAGCCGCGGAGTTGTGAGGCATGGCTTCACCCGTAGAGGGTTAACTCTTGGTGCTCACATATAACACAAGTAGATTGCAACATTCTGTAGAAGTGTGATGCGCTTGCGTGAGTATGCGGTGTCTTTCTGGTGTAAAGAAAAACACATGTAGAGAAGCAACATTTGGTTGGATGCATGGCTAAAGAGGTGATTGTATTCACTGACTCAGTGTCCATCAGGAATCAAATTTCATATTTGATGACATGTGTGCCAAATGACGTTCCCATCGATGTCTATGAAGTATTTTATATTTCTAAAAAATACGGGAAAGATAACCGATAGCAGAGGATCAACTTGTGATTGGATGGTTAGGAGGCTAGTTGTACTCCCGACACATCAGGGATCAAACCCTTGGTTCGGCACATATATATCTCATAAAGACGAAATATTTTTTAGTGGAGGACGACATTCATGCTCATAGGGATATGGTGTGTGTGCGCGGGCGTGCGCATTCATAGTGTGTATACATGAACACCTACGTGTATACTGTGTTTCCCAAAATAGAAGTACAAGATTACCAATATCAAATTTGCGTTTTATTTTTAACCGGAAAACGGAGGAAAGAACGGATGACGAAAGTAGTCATGACGAGTAGGTGGAGAACACGGTGCAACCGCCTCCAATTTTCTATTTTGTTTCCGAAACGACCTCCTCCAAGTTGTTGCCCCCCACGTCTCGTCTCCTCGTGACCTTGCACCGGCTGTCTCGCATGAATGAGACCTTGTGTGTGCTTGCAAGTAAGAATGACGGCAAAAAATAGTTAACGTGCTACATCTACATATGCCCTCGGTCGACCCCGACGTGGAAACGGCCGTATACACCGATGGGTCTTTTTTTTTACATCAGTACATACACAAGCGCTCATATACACGCGCATACACTCATCCCTATGAACGCACACACGCACACCCTACCGCTATGAGCACCTCCGAGAGACTGAGCCGGCATATCATCTTGAGATTTACGAAGTCACCGTAGGCGCCTCGTCGTCGACGGGAACGTCTCCTCCCACTGAAAGCGCATCGCCGGAAATCCTGAAATAAATCCAGAAATAATGCGAGCACCAGAATTTGAACCCTGGTGGGTTGGGGGTACCACTGTCCACCTAACCAACTCAACCACAGGTTGATTCGCCGTATACACCAATGGGTCGATGGGTATCGAATTTAAAACATTTTCTTGGTTTCTTTTATACTCCAATAGCCATGCATGAAAGGGACGTAATAATACACAAATCAAAAGATCAACGTTTTAGTTTTGAACCCTTAAAAAAAAAAGTTTTTGCTTTGAAGAAGAGTCACGTTGATTTTGTAGCTTTCCTTGTTGGTAGTGACTCAAATACAATATGCATATCTGTACTTACAACACACAAAAATGCATGTCTACACATGTGGCTATTTCTTTTGGAGGGTATTTTTGTTGTGGTGATCTACATAGGGAAATCCTACGTCCATGATCAAAGTTGCGTGTGCTCGATTAGTTATTGCCAAGAGCACGGTAACACGAAAAGAACACCACGCGTGAGTTATATTATCATTATTATTATTTTACCACATGAAGAAGCCACACATCACACATGACACGTGAGTGCGCTCCTAAACTTGCTCAAAGTCGGTGAAAAAAACCCAGCAAAACTTGTTAAATTCTCACCAAATATGCATCATCGTGTTTAAACAAATATGAGCACCGGAATTTGTAACATTTGTCCCATAATCCCACCGTGCACCACACCATGTGTCGCATACTCCATCCATCTCAAAATAAGTGTCTCAACTATGTATTAACTTTAATATAGAGTTGTACTAAGGTTGAGACATTTATTTTGTGACGGAGGGAGTACAATTTCAGGACTTCTGATAATATGTTAGGCAAACTCTTCCCAGAATATAGTGTTGTATCAGTAATCCATCCATTTAATTTCGAAGGAAAGCCTCCGAGAGAAAGAGAAGGAAAAAAATGATCATGGTGAAGTGAAAGCAACGAGTATGCGGCATGTGGCATGAGCCAACCACTTGCTTGACCTCACACAAGTATATATAGGTCTTAATCCATCACTATCTCATGCCTAACAATGTGGATACGCGGCCATTCACGGGCACCTCCTCCTCTTTCTTTTAACTCGACATGCATCCCAAGAAATGCTGTCTGACCCATCTCGGCCGGTACGAATCAATCCATCAATGCGACTGAACCGAACTTGTACAGTATTCTGATATTCACATGCCCGTTAATTAATCAGGACGTACTACTCACAGTACATGGCTTTAAGAATTACAATCTCCATCATGGTTTATTAGTTCTCTTTGTATTGTGTGCCAAATTTTAATTTTAAATTTAACTAACAAAATGTTAATGCATGTTATAAAAAAATATAATTTAAAATTATGTTCAAATACAAATCTAACGATATAATTTTTTATGGCATACATTAATATTTTGTTAGTTAAATTTCTAGTCAAAATTAAACACAAAATACAAAGTGGACTTATAAACCAGGTGGAGATAGTAAAGGTTAATTGAGCTGCTAATCAACTAGCCAGAAGGTTATTAAGTTAAGTGGCACCACAGGCATGTTTTGCAGCTCAAGTGATTGATTAACCCCCTCGCGCTGATCCACAAAAAAGGTCATCAGTTGCTTTCATGCGTTCACCCCCAAATCAGGATCAACAAGTAGATGCTAATAAAAAGCAAACCAAATGTTCTTAGGAAGCAAAGCATGGCAAAAGGTGGTTGTCCCGGAAGCATCAGACAGGCGAAAGCTTCTCGCTGATCACCACCCGTACACACCTCCAGATTGGTGCCTGATGTATCCACCACTGAATATCCATGGCGTCAAGGATGGGTGTTGCTTTTTCCTCTTTCGGTTAGTTCTTGATGTGATCGATGAAAAGCGACGTAGCTGATCCAAAGCGAAGAGGCAAGTGCATATGTAGTATATACCTATACTTGCAAGATAGATCAGACCACAACTTTATGCAGAGAAAAGAGAGTCGGTCGAGTAGACTAAGGAATTGGCAAGGTACAAGAGAATCAGAATCGGATGCACGCACGCAGGAGGATGGAAATAAAGAAGAATAAAATTGGTACGGGCATGCAGCAAGCAAGGGAGTAGCAGAGCGAGTAAACGCTTTGGGAGAAGGGAAGGGCAGAGCGTAACGTGAGAGACAGTCAAATCCTCCTCATCAATGACATGTCTAAGTTACCTCTTCTCTGCAAGATCCGCGAGTTAAAAAGAGGGATTATTGAATTTAACCGCCACATGAACACAAACCGCACAAAGGAAAAACAGTGTAATGTACATATAAGCAGACATGTAGGTAGACGTACGTAATCAGGTAGGGTGTGGCTAGATTTCAGTCGACTGAGACTTAACCAAATCTAAATTGAGTGACATAACATGCAAGAAAAAAACAAAAAATAAAAACTATTTTTTGCACGGATCTACGTGTAAGATCCCACAAGTATAGAATTGACCGAGACTTGGTTAAGTCTCGCTCGACTGAGATTTAGCAATTCCGAATTAGGAAATCTCATACTAAGCCGCTAGATTGCTAAATCTCAGTCAACTGTCTTATTGAGATCTTACATGGAGATTCGTGTAGAAATTTCTTTATAGTTTTTCTTTTTTCTTTCTTACATATTATGACGCATGACTTAGACTTGGTTAAGTCTCACTCGGCTGAGACCTAGCCACACGCTACTAGCTGCTCAATCCGAACAATGGTGTAGGACGATTACGACAGATTGGTGCAGCACAATAGAATAAGCTCCGAGAAGATCTTACTGGCTAGCTGCTACCTGCTAGCTAGGGCCGGCCCATCGTGCTCACCATTTTGGCAAGAAGTAGTAGTAGCAAGAATGAATATATAAACAAGCTGCCAACCAACCAAACCAGCTGATGTCGTTCATCAGCTGTGTTCCTCTTACCACTTTCCACGAAACAGCCACCACGGGTTAGCCGTTAGCATGCAGTAGTAGTGCTTGGGATGTACTCCTAAGAATTAGCCAGCAATTATATTATGGGCCACGACAGGCTACAGTCGAGACCCGCATCACCGCATGATTGGCATCCATCATTGTCGTCCTTCTCGCTCATCAGTTGTTGCATCACAATCGGCAGATAATTCCAAGGTGCTAACGCGTCCGTACCGGCCCGTCGGTCCATCTCGGCCCGGGCTACAAGGCAGGCGTCGTCATCGCCGTTAGATTCAGCAACGGCACTACCTAGCTCGCGTGGCATGGCGTGATTTCCGTCGAAAGGTGTCGTCGATGAACTATTTCTTTTGACTTCCAGCTCGAATGGATGTACCCACCGAGTGCGCGTGCGCTTCCTTCCCGCGCGCCAAGTAAATCGCCCGATATGGGCCAGCCCATCAATGATCCGGGGTGCGGTCTGTTTCTTTTGGGTTTCTTCTGTTTTTTTTTTCTGGAATGGTTTTCCTGGAAGGTTCTCGGTACATTTTTTGCCCCCCAAACAAATGTGTCCTTTTCTTTCTGATCATTTAAAAGAATAATATGTAATCACTTTGCTTAACTATCAGAATATTTGAAATATTAGCAATTACTTTCATTTCATGAACATTTTTCCATTTTTTATGAAATAATGTAAATTGTAAGTATGGCATCATTTCTTTCTGACCATTCGAGAAAAAACATGTAATCACTTTTCTTAACTAAATGAATATTAAAAAATATGAACACTTACTATAATTTCACGAACTTTTTTCCAAAATACGTATTTTTGAAAAATAATAATGTAAATTGTAAATATGGTGTATTAAATGCTCAAGTTTTCCTTAGAATTGCAGTTCCAATAGGATCTTAATGCATCATTAGCATATACTACACAAAGAATGTCTATGGTCAAAAATGTAAATTTTAGGCGGCTAGGTCAAACTTTCCCCTCTAGACTTCATCGACGAGCCCATGGATTAGCCCCCCTCCTCTGCATGCCACTCCGGCGGCCCATGGTGGGGAGGATAATTTCGGTGCCTTCATTTCTGTTAGTAGTTTAGATTAGGGTTTTTTAGTCCTTGCACATGCGGCGCTCGGGTAGATGGCGGCGATTCTTCTTCGAGTTTGCCTTTTGAGATTCAATTGCCCTCGAGTTTGTCCGTTTGGACGTAGTTGATGGAGCTCCAGTGTAGATTACCGCCATCTCCTTGGATAGATGAGGTTAGGGTTTCTCATCATGTGGCGGGATTTGATGTCTGGTGCTTCAAATCTATCCAAGGGTTCAGTGGCGACGACTGCGGCTCCAGGACACTGGTTCTTAGGGGCACATGCAGGAAGACTCCTCAACTGTCATCAACATGGTCAAGCCATCTCTGGTACGGGAGCAGCGACAACGGCATGTCGGTGACTCGTTCTGACGGCATGAGTGGTTGTTCGGTGATCTCAATGTAATTTTTATTATGTTTAAAATGCTTTGTACTTCCGATGAACTTTTATAATAGTTTTAAATCATTTCATAAAATAACTCCAAGAATCTCAAATGGTGTTATTGGAAGCACTTCTTTTTTGCATAGCAATATTCAATTTCACTAAATAAGAATTTTAAATATGTGTCCAAGATTGAGAGTAACAAAAATCAAGTAATCACAGATGGAGGGGTAAAAAAAAGTCCGCTTTGGCATTACTAAGGGATAGAGTGGTTTCTGTCACATCTATCTTATGGCAAGATCGAATTGTGAATTTAGATCGCAAATATCCTAAAGGAAAAGAAATGCACCAGCTTACTCCTTAAGCTTTGACATCACAAAAGTTTTTGACATGGCTGCTTTACACTTCCTGGTTGACATTATGGACAAGAAAGGATTCGACCACAGATGGACAGGCTGGATACTATGCTTCTTGCGACAACTTCCAACCATATCCTTTTTAATGGTGTGTTCGGTCCTAAAATTTGGCATGCTAGCTCGTGTATTAAGACAAGGAGATGCCCTCTCTCCAATATTATTCACCATCACATTCGATAATCTGAGGTCCTAAAAGGCGGATTTTCAATCATTAGCCCCCTTTCTAAAAAACTGGCCTCCTTGTTCACAGTGGTTGCCTTATACTCATCCATAGCACATCACTGACCGACCCACGACCATGCATGAGTGATGATACTTAGCACTGAAAGGCCACACCGGAGGTGTCAGTGATATCGATTTTAGGGCTGAGTTGGATGTTTATCATGGATCGGTCTAGATTTGACCGGTCAGTAATATCATGTCTTGATAACCCGAGTGGACTGAAGTTTATCATTGAACAACCTCTATACTTGACTTGCCTATTTTGCTTATTTAAATCTGACTCCTTGGTTTTCCCACCGGTAAGTATTGTTGTTCGCACATCCTGTTATAATCCATCATCCACCGCCCCTCGCCATTCCAAACCCTCATTGCCACCGCCGAGCCCCTTCCTTTGGCCGGCCTTGAACATATCCCTCCCCTCACTCAGGCCGTTGATTTGTGGATGCCCCTCCAATGCCCTCGTGTCCACACAGTCCCAACGCAGCTACTCGCACGCTGTCCCGACAACACTCCCCCGTTCAGGCAGTTTCTACATTCCCGCCTGTGTGTGTAGAGGTTTGCTCTTGCATAAGAGCACACATCTTTCTTTTTTTATCCTTCTCTTTTTCATATAGATAAATTATAGCCTCATATTGTATTTGATACAACTGATACCAAAATTATACTGAACCTGCGAGGTTGTCAAACACAGACCATAATACAACAAACACTCTTTTCCCTTTTACTATATAATTGCCCGTGGAGCATAAATATTCTAATATTTTAGCCCAGTAATAGAATTTTATTTGGTAAACACTTATTCAATAAGAATTATTACTTTACCAAAGAAAACAACAAAATATTTATTTGTTAAGTTAAGGTGAGGTGGTACAATTGAGTTGGTTTCAGAAAAAACCAGGGAAAAACCAAGGATGATAGGTACAATTTAGAACTAGCAGAGAGAGGGGAACGTATGTAGAGTAGGTTGGATAAAAAGGACTAAACCTTACATATTTTTAAAATAGCAGAGATTTAAGTGTTAGAATTAATGAGCTTAGCCCATGTGTACTTTCAACAATTTCCAAATAAACTTTAAAGGCCCTTGTATGGCAAGAGGTGAA
>NC_041391.1:699262377-699293945 GCF_002162155.2 Triticum dicoccoides | reverse complement strand
ACCTATATAGTGTAGTCTTCCCACTTCAATTAGTGATGGCAATGAGGAGAGAAACAGAACACCACACGCGCGCTATATATGAACCATCAGCCACCGCCAAAGATACACCAAATCGAGTTAAGGTTTTTGCCTCCTCTCGCTGCTTGCGCTGCCATCGTAGTCTTCTCCACCCTGAAAAAATGCGAATGGGAGAGCAGGTCTTCGGAACCTGCGCTCTTGTGATCCTACACCAGAAGAGGGTGAATCCGTTTTGGGGAAGCGATTTGCGCGACTGTTCAAGTTCTTTACCACGGGTCGTCTTCCCTCCAAGTTAAGCGGTGCTACATCCGGCCGTCTCCATCTTCTTCTTTGGCTGGTTTTCGCCAGCATCATTGTAAACAGCATCACCTCATGGTTACTTCATCTACAAATGAGCAGTACGTTGGAACATGTTTCGATCTACTCCTCTAATTATGGTTGCTTTTAGGTGTGGCGCTATTACGGTTCATGTTGTTAAACTAGTATGCTCGAGATATACATGCTAATAGTTACTTTAATCATGATTATTTTCTGGAATTAATCATGAAATTATAAAACTTTCCAACCGTAATTACTTATTGGCTTAAAAACATGATTTTATTTAGTAAGTCAATAATGGTGGATAAGTCGAGGCAATTTTCAAGGGAAACAGGTAATCAAACCAAAACCAAAAGGGAAAAATTCGGATATGTTAGATGGTGGAGTAACGATTAAGAGTGTTGGGAAACCGGGCCACCCGGAGGGATGGCGGCGGCCGTGTGCAAAGCGCACGGGCTGGCCCCTCCCGTTTCCTCCACTTTAGGTTAAGTGGGTATTTATCCCTTGACCTCTACCCCCTATATAAAGCAACGAGGAGCTATCATTGTAACCCATGATCATTGATTAATAAAGCTGGTCTCCTACATACTTCTCTGTGTCATTTACTTTCGCGTGTTTGACTACTTCGTCTACGACGCTCGCTCTCGCTCCGCAATCTCGGACCGGACTCGCTGGCGGAGTTGCGGAACAAAGAGAACCTTATCTGTCGTGTAAGCAGGAGGGGAAATATAGGGTACGGAGGGAGTGACGAATGGCGAAAGTAGGCATGACGAGTACTAGGTGGCAAACACCGTGCAACCGCCTCCAAGTTTTTGTTTTGTTTTTGAAACGACCTACTCCAAGTTGTTGGCTCCCACGTTTGCTCGTGACCTTGCGTTGGTTGTCTCGCATGAATGGGACATTGTGTGTGCTTGCAAGGAAGAACCAAGGGACAGAAAATAGTTGACGTGCTACGTGCCCCGATCGACCTCGACGTGGGAAACGGCCGTATGCACCGATGGGTCAATGGGTATCGAATTTAAAACATTCTCTTGGTTATTTTATACTCCAATAGCCATGCATGAAACGACCATAATAAATAAACTAGAGCCATGCATGAAACGATGCATTAGTGACTTGCCAACTTAGGTCTACTCATATCGGCATGTTTGTATTACTTTCTGTACTCTTGTTAGCGAGGACTCCTTGTTCGTCTTACCTTGGGTCTCAGCTCTAGTTCGTCTAGACTGTCCCCAGTTGTACTCTTTTTCCCAATCTAATAAAGTTCGGCCAACGGCCCTTCGATTTTGTTTTGAAGAAAGGTCACGTCGATTTGGTAGCTTTCATTGTTAGTACTAGCTACTCAAGTAGGAGTACAACCAATATCCATGTCTATACTCACCGTAAAAAAACATATATGCATGTCTATACGCATGTTGGCATGTGACTTTTTCTTTGGAGGTTTGTATTTGTATTTTCGTTGTGGTGATGCATACGTAGGGAGAGGTTTCACGTACAAGGTACGACTCTCCCTCGTACAAGTTAAAATCCTACGTGCATGATCAAGAAGTCGTTGCGTGCTGGATTAATTATGCAAAGATCACGGTAACAAGAAAAGAGCACCACATGGGAGTCATACTATTATTCTTTTCGACACCACATAGAAGAAGCGTACATGCGCGGGTAAATACTTGAATGAATCTGGGTACATATGAACCCACTTCAGAAAACACATTATAAATATTCTGAAAATAAATTTCACGTGTACATCCACATTCTACGCATGCACAAAAAGTTTCACGGAAAAACAACTTTTTTTTAGCTTGTGCAAAAAAGACAAAAAATTGTGTAGTGGAACGCTATTTACAATCACTGAGAAATTTACTTTTTGCAAAAGGCAAAATAAAAAGACATTTTCCGCAAAACTTTGTGCCACACACATATCTTGTGAACATGTATGCGTGAATTTTGGTTCTGCATTTTTTGCCATTTAAAAACATGTTTAAAATGCATTTTAAAAAAAGCAAGATCATATGTACGCGGGTTCAGGACGTGCCTTCTCTACATGCGCGCACATACCATCACACACAAATACACATGTCACGTGAAAATCATCACTCCCTAGACTTGCTGAAAATTGATCATAAACCAGCAAAAACTTACTAATTGAATTGTCACTAAATATGCATCGTCGTGTGCAAATAAATATGGGCATCACAATTCTAAACTTGGTCCCATGACCCATGATACCACCGTGGTGTAAGGGATACGACCCCACATATTTTTTAAGAAAAAGCCAGTCTTTATTGATCACAAATTGAATGTCATTACAAAGAATTCTCCATATGCAATCCTGGGTTACATTGCCCTGTATAGAATCGCCAGAAAAAGTATACAATTACGATGCCACAACCCTACACATACATTAGGCAAACCCTTCCCGGCCCAAATACTTTTTTTTCTTCAAATATCTAGCATCGCTGGCATTCATTGATTTAGTAGAAGTGGAGATAAAACATTGTTGATCCAGTGATCGATAGAAATGAAGAAAAAGAAAGAGAAAAGGTCCGTAGGTAAAGCTTCTAGGCTATATAGTCACGTTGTATCCCGGAAGGGGCTCTCGAAGCACTTCGCACGCGCAAGACAACGCCATAGTTCCAGGGTTGATCTAATCACCCTGACCAGGTCACTACTAGATGGTTGCTTTCCTCTGAATGTGCAACTGTTCTGTTCTTGCCATATCCCCCGGGAGATCAGTATGATTATGGATTTGATGCCCCGTCTTGTTTCTCTAGGCGTGCTACGGTTGGTGATGGAGGAGACCACCTCGGCTCTTCCCCAAATGCCGAAATGGAAACGTAGTGGCAATCGCTCCCTCCAAGCCTCCAAGGAAAGATTGGAGAAAAAGACGATGACGGTGAAGTAAAAACAACAAGCATGTGGCATGAGCCAACCGGCCGGCCACTTGCTTGACCTCACAAGTGTATATATAGTTCTTAATCCATTATGATCGCATGCCTAACAATGTGGATACGCCGCCATTGACGGGCACCTCCTCCTGTTTTTTTAACTCGACAGGTTGCCCAAGAAATGCTCTCTGATCCACCACGTTTATCTGGCCGGCCGGTACGAATCAATCCATCAATGCAACTGAACCGAATTACTCTCCATAACCAAGATGCTCGTTAGTGAGTGCCCCTCAATTAGCGAAGCTTAAGTGGAGGACGTACATGGCTTTACGAATTGAACGTCAATTGAATTGATAATTAACTAGGTAGGACATAATGCGTTGATCCATTGTTGTAAATAAAGGGACATCACTTGCTTTTATGCGTTTCACCTGCCAAAAAGCAAGCGAAGTGTTTCTAGGAAGCTAGCTACGGCAAAAGGTGGTTGCCCCGGAAGCATAGACAGGCGAGAGCTTTTCGGCGCTCTCGTGTACACAGCTCCAAATTAATAGTTCATCACTGAACATGGATGGCGTTAAGGATGGACGAATGTTACATTTTTCTTCTTTGTGTTAGTCCTTGATGTGATGGACGAAAAGTGAGCATACAAGCGCATAGGTACGTATATACCTATACTTGCAACACAGATTAAGGTCACAACTTTGTGCAAAAAAAAGGCAGTTGAGTAGACTATGAAAGTGGCAAGGTACGAGCAGGCGTCAGCATCAGAATCGGGTGCACGCACGCAGGAGGAAAAATTAGAGAAGAATAAAAATGGTACTACGAGCATGCAGCAAGCAAGGGACTATCAGAGCAGAGTAAACGCATCGGGAGAAGGGAGGAGTACTGCGTAATAACGTGAGAGTCAAACCCTCCTCATCAGTGACATGTGTAGCTACCGTACGTAACTTTTCTCTGCAAGATCTGCGAGTAGAAAATGCATAAGCAGGCAGGTAGATAAACGTAACGCAATCAGAAAACCTAAGTACTTAATTCGGAAGTTGTCATCCAATAGAATAAGCAGCTCGGAGAAGATCTTAGTCGTAGTAGCTGATAGCTAGCTGGGGTCGATCCATCGTGCTCAGCATTCTGGCGAGAAGTATAAACAAGCTGCCAACCAAGCTCATGTTGTTCATCAGTTTCCTCGATCTGCTTCCACGAAACGGCACAGGTTGTTAATGTACGTACAGTTAGCAACTTAGCATGCAGCACTAGTGCTTGGGATGTAGGAGTAGTAACCAACAGGAGAAGGAAGCAGGAATTGTTTTATGGACTAGGACAAGGTACAGTTGAGACCCGCGTCATATGATTGGCGTCGATTGCCTGGTCGTTGTCGCTGATCAGTTGTTGCATCACATCACGTCACATCGGCAGATAATTCCAAGCGGCTAACGCGTCTGGTCCGTCGGCCGATCTCGTCCGCGAGCCCAGCGGCTAAAAAGGCAGACGTCGCCATCGTCGTTAGATTCAGCAACTGCACATACGTATCCTCCTCGATCCAGAGCGGCAAGCATGCGGCAGAGTGCAGTAGCCCGCTAGCGTGGCGTGATTTCCCGTTGGAAGGTTTCGTCCATGAACTCTTTCCTTCTCGTTGGCTCAGCATCCACTATATCCCATTATTTTGCAGTATCAGCGCCGTAGACCATGCATGATTCATGGATCCATCAACACTACGTACGTTGATTGGCTGGCGGTTGTCCCTCCCAGACTCCCGCTCGAATGGATGGAGCCACCGATCGCGTGCGCGCGCCCCCCACACAAATCATTGGGAAGATTGTGGAGAGCACGATCACAACACAAAGCCTGTAGGGGCAGCAACAAACAGTTCTTCCTCCTAGTGGGAGCGTCTCGTCTTCGGCAAGTGTGAAGCTCGCCTCGCCTACAGGGAACAGTAATGTGCTGGCCACTGGCGTGGCCCATTACACAGGAACAAATTATTTTCTCCATTTCCCATTTTTTTAAATGTTAAATTTTGTATACCTTGGGAACAATCATAAATTTTTTTGAAAAGGAAAATGCATTATGTGCAATAATTTTAGAAAGTTCATTCCGCCTTTTCAAAATATCAATGAAATTTTAAAAGTTTTCACGCAATTCACAAAATGGTTCACGTAACTGAAAAAGTGTTAGGTATTTCCAGATTTTTTCAAATAGCTAAGAAAATGTTCAACATGTACAAAAGTCATGTAACTAAAAAAATATGTTCATTGTGTATTAAATAATAAAATGTTTATGGTGTATATGTTCACGCATAGTGAAAAATTGTTTATCAGGTAATTAAAAAATGTTCACCGTGTATTAATAATTGTTTGTTACGTAAGTCAGGAAAATTCACCTTGCATAGAAAATTCCAGCATTTGCGAATTTTTTTACAAGTGTTAAAAATCATTGTGTACGAAAAAACTGGTCACGTGTAGCACAGTGTACTAAAATGTTCACAGTGTATTAAAAATTTTATTGCGTAATTCCAAAACAGTTCATCGTGTACTGAAAAATTCTAGCATGTACAAAACATGTTTTACATCTATTAAATATCATTGTGTACTTAAGAAATTATGTGTTTTAATAAAAACATCGTGTACTAAAATGTTCATCGTGTACTTTTTAGATAAAAGTTCATATTATAGTTTATAAATATTGAAAATTATATATCTTGTAGTTAAAAATGTTCCTAATTTATTATTGGATGCTCAACACGTATTTTAGAAATGTTTTTGTGTATTAAAAAATGTCCATATATTGGTAAACGAAATGTTTATATTTTTTAACTAAGAAAAGGAAAAAATATAAAAAATAGTTAGAAAAAGAACAAACAAACTGAAAGGAAAACATGAGAAAAAAGTACCCGTTATTGATTTTTTTTCCTCCACTATATTTATTTTCCCTCCTATTCTATTGTTTGTTCAATGAGAAATGGACCCACATACTGAGATAATAAATGATGAAAAAGGGACCCGCTTACTGAGATAAATATGAAGCAAAGATGTCTCACATAGGTGTACCAGGTGCAACATTGCCTTTCCAAGGCACCATAGCACAGTTAGTGGCGGAAAATGATTGAAGGGTCATACTAGGAACAAAAAATATATAGTGAGTATCAAATAGAGAAGAAGTGTTGTTCATGACCAAATAGGAAACCCATTTAAGAAAATGCTAAGTAAGGAATCCTCTCATGGAACTACAACAGCAAGATAGAGTTTTCTCTGAAGGAAGTCATCCACCAAACTGCTTTCTATATACAAAATCGCCCATGGGCGCCATGCTGGGTCGACCATATTTGTATTTATTTTGTTTTAAAAATGAGTTTCCCATTAGATTAACAGTCGACTTTTGGGGTACTGTTTTTTCATTTTTGATGGTTTTTATTTTTACATTTTCCTTTTCCTGTTCTACTTTTCCTTCCCCATCTTTGAATGTATTTTTATTTCCTATTTTCTCCCATATTTATTTTTCCTTTTTCAGCTATCCATTTTATTTTAGATTTTCAGGTTTAATACTTTTATTTCTTTTTAAATTTTATGTTTTTATTTATCCATTTTCCATTTTTTAAAAGGGCAAGAGTTTTGAAAGAAACATCTATAGAATTTTGAGGTATTGCCTTTTGTCGTATTTGAATTTTTTTTCCTATTTTTGTTTTTAGGTTTATTTTGATGCTCTAATTTTTTATTTCATAGAAAAATATAATCAATTGTTTTTGTTTTCTACATTTGTTTTCATTTATTATTTATTATTTTTCCTTTTCCTGTTTATTTCTTCATTTTTTAATACATATTGCATTTTAGTGAAAGTTTTTGAATTTTTAAAAACAAATTATTAACTTCCGAATATAACAAATTTTTTTTGCAAAATACAAAAAAGCGTGATTACTAATAAATGTTTCTAAAAGCCCCGTGGGTCGTCAATTCATATAGACGGAAAGCCTTGAGCGATGAACATACTTGAGCCAAGGATGACCCTTAAAAGAGCAATGCAAAGAGATGGGTGTTTGCACTGATGGACCTTATACCTCATGGTGATTTCACAATTGTGTTAATTACCCTATGGGCAATTTGGCATGCCCGCAGGAAAGCTTTGCACGAACAGATTTTTCAGACTCCTCATGCCACACACCAGTTTGTGCATACTTATATCAGGGAGATCCAAGCTTGTAAACGGAAAAAGAACGTTCGTACCTGCCGCACCAGCTGCAGCCACAAGGAGAAGATGGACCCCTCGTGAGCCAGGTTTTGCCAAGATAAAAGTTGACGGGGCGGTTGCTCAGAGCTCTTTGGATGGATAATATTCCGCCATTTGCAGGGATGATGTAGGCAGTACTTAGGACCTCCACATTCAAATGCTTGGGGGTCTTATATCCGGCGACCTTGGAAGCGTTGGCGTGCCGTGAAGCCCTTTCTCTTGCCCTTGATCTTTCTCTATCACATGTGATCATAGCATCGGACTGCAAGGGTGTGGTCAATGACATCAAGGAAGGTACGGGTGGGCAATATGCAAGCATTATCAAGGAGATTAAAGCGACATCAAGACAACTCACGAGATTCCCCTTCATCTTTGAAGGACGCGATAGCAATATTGAGGTACATATCCTCGCTAAACACGCTCTAGGACTTTCTTTGGACGCCATGCGTGACTCGTAATACTCCGGACGTAAATTGCATTCCAATAAACCTTGTTATTGATCAATTAAGGTCTGACATAAACACACCAGTCCATGCAATAATGGACAATTTGAAGAAAAAACATGGAATTGAAGTGTCCATTCACATGGCCTACAGGGTAAGGAAAGCAGCTAAGGAAGTTGTCCAAGGAGATCAGAGGGCACAATACACTAGGATAAGGGATTACCTTCAAGCTGTGCTGGATACCAATCCTGGAAGTAGATGCATTGTTACAACAAAAACATTTAAAGCTTCATCCTAGAAAAAACCCTAGATTTCATGACTTGTTCATGTGCCTCAATGCTTGCAAAGAGGGTGCTACGTCTTGAGATTGCGTTGGTTTTCCTTGAAGAGGAAAGGGTGATGCAGCAATAGTAGCGTAAGTATTTCCCTCAGTTTTTGAGAACCAAGGTATCAATCTAGTAGGAGGCTCCTCAAAAGTCCCACGCACCTACACAAACGAACAAAGAACTCGCAACCAACACAATAAAGGGGTTGTCAATCCCTTCACGGCCACTTGCGAAAGTGAGATCTGATAGAGATAATATGATAAGATAAATATATTTTTGGTATTTTATAATATAGATGCAAAAAGTAAAAATGCAAATAAAAGTAGATTGAAAGCAAATATGATAAAAGATAGACCCGGGGGCCATAGGTTTCACTAGAGGTTTCTCTCAAGATAGCATAAGTATTACGGCGGGTGAACAAATTACTGTCGAGCAATTGATAGAAAAGCAAATAATTATGAGATTATCTAAGCATCATCATGTATATAGGCATCACGTCCGTGGCAACTAGACCGACTCCTGCCTGCATCTACTACTATTACTCCACACATCAACTGACTCCTGCCTGCATCTAGAGTATTAAGTTCATAAAGAACAAAGTAACGCATTAAGCAAGATGACATGATGTAGAGGGATAAACTCATGCAATATGATATAAACCCCATCTTTTTATCCTCGATGGCAACAATACAATACGTGCCTTGTAACCCTTTCTGTCACTGGGTAAGGACACCGCAAGATTGAACCCAAAGCTAAGCACTTCTCCCATGGCAAGAAAGATCAATCTAGTAGGCCTAACCAAACTGATAATTCGAAGAGACTTGTAAAGATAACTCAATCATACATAAAAGAATTCAGAGGAGATTCAAATATTTCTCATAGATAAACTTGATCATAAACCCACAATTCATCGGATCTCGACAAACACACCGCAAAAAGAGTTTACATCGAATAGATCTCCACAAGAGAGGGGAGAACACTGTATTGAGATCCAAAAAGAGAGAAGAAGCCATCTAGCTAATAACTATGGACCCGAAGGTCTGTGGTAAACTACTCACAACTCATCAAAAGGGCTATGGTGTTGATGTAGAAGCCCTCCATGGTCGATTCCCCCTTCGGCGGAGCGCCGGTGAAGGCTCCAAGATGGGATCTCGCGGATACAGAAGGTTACAGCGGTGGAAATTATGTTTCGATGGCTCCCTGGATGTTTTCGGGGTACGTAGGCTTATATAGGAGGAAGAAGTACTGTTGGGTTTCGTAGTAATTTCAAAAATTTTCCTACGCGCACACAGGATCATGTGATGCATAGCAACGAGAGGAGAGTGTTGTCTACGTACCCAACGCAGACCGACTGCGGAAGCAATGACACGACGTAGAGGAAGTAGTCGTACGTCTTCACGATCCAACCGATCAAGCACCGAAACTACGGCACCTCCGAGTTCGAGCACATGTTCAGCTCGATGACGATCCCCGGACTCCGATCCAGCAAAGTGTCGGGGAAGAGTTTCGTCAGCACGACGGCGTGGTGACGATCTTGATGAACTACAGCAGCAGGGCTTCGCCTAAACTCCGCTACAGTATTATCGAGGAATATGGTGGCAGGGGGCACCGCACACGGCTAAGGAATCGATCACGTGGATCAACTTGTGTCAACTTGTATGTTTAGAGGTGCCCCTGCCTCCGTATATAAAGGAGGAGAGGAGGGGAGGCTGGCCGGCCAAAGAGGGAGGCGCAGGAGAGTCCTACTCCCTCTGGGAGTAGGATTCCTCCCCCCAATCCTAGTCCAACTAGGATTCCTCGGAGGGGAAGGGAGAGAGGGGGGCCGGCCACCTTCTCCTAGTCCTAATAGGACTAGGGGAGGGGAAAGAGGCGCAGCCACCTTGGGCTGCCCCTTTCTCCTTTCCACTAAGGCCCATGATGGCCCATATGGCTCCCGGGGGGTTCCGGTAACCTCCCGGTAACCAGGTAAAATCCCGATTTCACCCGGAACACTTCCGATGTCCAAACATAGGCTTCCAATATATCAATCTTTACGTCTCGACCATTTCGAGACTCCTCGTCATGTCCGTGATCACATCCGGGACTCCGAACAACCATCGGTACATCAAAATGCATAAACTCATAATATAACTGTCATCGTAACCTTAAGCGTGCGGACCCTACGGGTTCGAGAACAATGTAGACATGACCGAGACATGTCTCTGGTCAATAACCAATAGCGGGACCTGGATGCCCATATTGGCTCCTACATATTCTACGAAGATCTTTATCGGTCAGACCGCATAACAACATACGTTGTTCCCTTTGTCATCGGTATGTTACTTGCCCGAGATTCGATCGTCGGTATCCAATACCTAGTTCAATCTCGTTAACGGCAAGTCTCTTTACTCGTTCAGTAATACATCATCTCACAACTAACATATTAGTTGTAATGCTTGCAAGGCTTATGTGATGTGTATTACCGAGAGGGCCCAGAGATACCTCTCCGACAATCGGAGTGACAAATCCTAATCTCGAAATACGCCAACCCAACATCGACCATTGGAGACACCTGTAGTACTCCTTTATAATCACCCATTTACGTTGTGACGTTTGGTAGTACCCAAAGTGTTCCTCCGGTAAACGGGAGTTGCATAATCTCATAGTCGTAGGAACATGTATAAGTCATGAAGAAAGCAATAGCAACATACTAAACGATCAGGTGCTAAGCTAATGGAATGGGTCATGTCAATCAGATCATTCTACTAATGATGTGACCTCGTTAATCAAATAACAACTCATTGTTCATGGTTAGGAAACATAACCATCTTTGATTAACGAGCTAGTCAAGTAGAGGCATACTAGTGACATTCTGTTTGTCTATGTATTCACACATGTATTATGTTTCCAGAAAATACAATTCTAGCATGAATAATAAACATTTATCATGATTATAAGGAAATAAATAATAACTTTATTATTGCCTCTAGGGCATATTTCCTTCAGTCTCCCACTTGCACTAGAGTCAATAATCTAGATTACACTGTAATGAATCTAACACCCATGGAGCTTTGGTGCTGATCATGTTTTGCTCGTGGAAGAGGCTTAGTCAACGGGTCTGCAATATTTAGATCCGTATGTATCTTGCAAATCTCTATGTCTCCCACCTGGACTAGATCCCGGATGGAGTTGAAGCGTCTCTTGATGTGTTTGGTCCTTTTGTGAAATCTGGATTCCTTTGCCAAGGCAATTGCACCAGTATTGTCACAAAAGATTTTCATTGGACCCGATGCACTAGGTATGACACCTAGATCGGATATGAACTCCTTCATCCAGACTCCTTCATTTGCTGCTTTCGAAGCAGCTATGTATTCCGCTTCACATGTAGATCCCGCTACGACGCTTTGTTTAGAACTGCACCAACTGACAGCTCCACCGTTTAATGTAAACACGTATCCGGTTTGCGATTTAGAATCGTCCGGATCAGTGTCAAAGCTTGCATCAACGTAACCTTTTACGATGAGCTCTTTGTCACTTCCATATACGAGAAACATATCCTTAGTCCTTTTCAGGTATTTCAGGATGTTCTTGACCGCTGTCCAGTGATCCATTCCTGGATTACTTTGGTACCTCCCTGCTAAACTTATAGCAAGGCACACATCAGGTCTGGTACACAGCATTGCATACATGATAGAGCCTATGGCTGATGCATAGGGAACATCTTTCATATTCTCTCTATCTTCTGCAGTGGTCGGGCATTGAGTCTTACTCAATTTCACACCTTGTAACACAGGCAAGAACCCTTTCTTTGCTTGATCCATTTTGAATTTCTTCAAAAAATTTGTCAAGGTATGTGCTTTGTGAAAGTCCAATTAAGCGTCTTGATCTGTCTCTGTAGATCTTAATGCCTAATATGTAAGCAGCTTCACCGAGGTCTTTCATTGAAAAACTTTTATTCAAGTATCCCTTTATGCTATCCAGAAATTCTATATCATTTCCAATCAGTAATATGTCATCCACATATAATATCAGAAATGCTATAGAGCTCCCACTCACTTTCTTGTAAATACAGGCTTCTCCAAAAGTCTGTATAAAACCAAATGCTTTGATCACACTATCAAAACGTTTATTCCAACTCCGAGAGGCTTGCACCAGTCCATAAATGGATCGCTGGAGCTTGCACACTTTGTTAGCTCCCTTTGGATCGACAAAACCTTCTGGTTGCATCATATACAACTCTTCTTCCAGGAATCCATTCAGGAATGCAGTTTTGACATCCATTTGCCAAATTTCATAATCATAAAATGTGGCAATTGCTAACATGATTCGGACGGACTTAAGCATCGCTACGGGTGAGAAGGTCTCATCGTAGTCAATTCCTTGAACTTGCCGAAAACCTTTTGCGACAAGTCGAGCTTTGTAGACAGTAACATTACCATCAGCGTCAGTCTTCTTCTTAAAGATCCATTTATTCTCAATCGCTTGCCGATCATCGGGCAAGTCAACCAAAGTCCATACTTTGTTCTCATACATGGATCCCATCTCAGATTTCATGGCTTCTAGCCACTTTGCGGAATCTGGGCTCACCATCGCTTCTTCATAGTTCGTAGGTTCATCATGATCTAGTAGCATGACTTCCAGAACAGGATTTCCGTACCACTCTGGCGCGGATCTTACTCTGGTTGATCTACGTGGTTCAGTAGTATCTTGATCTGAAGTTTCATGATCATTATCATTGGCTTCCTCACTAACTGGTGTAGGTGTCACTGAAACAGTTTTCTGTGATGAACTACTTTCCAGTAAGGGAGCAGGTACAGTTACCTCGTCAAGTTCTACTTTCCTCCCACTCACTTCTTTCGAGAGAAACTCCTTCTCTAGAAATGATCCATTCTTAGCAACGAATGTTTTGCCTTCGGATCTGTGATAGAAGGTGTACCCAACAGTTTCCTTTGGGTATCCTATGAAGACACATTTCTCCGATTTGGGTTCGAGCTTATCAGGTTGAAGCTTTTTCACATAAGCATCGCAGCCCCAAATTTTAAGAAACGACAACTTTGGTTTCTTGCCAAACCACAGTTCATAAGGCGTCGTCTCAACGGATTTTGATGGTGCCCTATTTAACGTGAATGCGGCCGTCTCTAAAGCACATCCCCAAAATGATAGCGGTAAATCAGTAAGAGACATCATAGATCGCACCATATCTAGTAAAGTACGATTACGACGTTCGGACACACCATTACGCTGTGGTGTTCCGGGTGGCGTGAGTTGCGAAACTATTCCACAGTTTTTCAAATGTACACCAAACTCGTAACTCAAATATTCTCCTCCACGATCAGATCGTAGAAACTTTATTTTCTTGTTACGATGATTTTCAACTTCACTCTGAAATTCTTTGAACTTTTCAAATGTTTCAGACTTATGTTTCATTAAGTAAATATACCCATATCTGCTTAAATCATCTGTGAAGGTGAGAAAATAACGATATCCGCCACGAGCCTCAATATTCATCGGGCCACATACATCGGTATGTATGATTTCCAACAAATCTGTTGCTCTCTCCATAGTACCAGAGAACGGTGTTTTAGTCATCTTGCCCAAGAGGCACGGTTCGCAAGTACCAAGTGATTCATAATCAAGTGGTTCCAAAAGTCCATCGGTATGGAGTTTCTTCATGCGCTTTATACCGATATGACCTAAACGACAGTGCCACAAATAAGTTGCACTTTCATTATCAACTCTGCATCTTTTGGCTTCAACATTATGAATATGTGTATTACTACTATCGAGATTTAGTAAGAATAGACCACTCTTCAAGGGTGCATGACCATAAAAGATATTACTCATATAAATAGAACAACCATTATTCTCTGATTTAAATGAATAACCGTCTCGCATTAAACAAGATCCAGATATAATGTTCATGCTCAACGCTGGCACCAAATAACAATTATTTAGGTCTAATATTAATCCCGAAGGTAGTTGTAGAGGTAGCGTGCCGACCGCGATCACATCGACTTTGGAACCGTTTCCCACGCGCATCGTCACCTCGTCCTTTGCCAGTGCCCGCTTATTCTGTAGTCCCTGTTTCGAGTTGCAAATATTAGCAACAGAACCAGTATCAAATACCCAGGTGCTACTGCGAGCATTGGTAAGGTACACATCAATAACATGTATATCACATATACCTTTGTTCACCTTGCCATCCTTCTTATCCGCCAAATACTTGGGGCAGTTCCGCTTCCAGTGACCAGTCTGCTTGCAGTAGAAGCACTCAGTTTCAGGCTTAGGTCTAGACTTGGGTTTCTTCTCTTGAGCAGCAACTTGCTTGCCGTTCTTTTTGAAGTTCCCCTTTTTCTTCCCTTTGCCCTTTTTCTTGAAACTAGTGGTCTTGTTAACCATCAACACTCGATGCTCCTTCTTGATTTCTACCTCCGCAGCTTTTAGCATTGCGAAGAGCTCGGGAATAGTCTTGTTCATCCCTTGCATATTATAGTTCATCACGAAGCTCTTGTAGCTTGGTGGCAGTGATTGGAGAATTCTGTCAATGACGCAATCATCTGGAAGATTAACTCCCAATTGAATCAAGTGATTATTATACCCAGACATTTTGAGTATATGCTCACTGACAGAACTGTTCTCTTCCATCTTGCAGCTATAGAACTTATTGGAGACTTCATATCTCTCAATCCGGGCATTTGCTTGAAATATTAACTTCAACTCCTGGAACATCTCATATGCTCCATGACGTTCAAAACGTCGTTGAAGTCCCGATTCTAAGCCGTAAAGCATGGCACACTGAACTATCGAGTAGTCATCAGCTTTGCTCTGCCAGACGTTCATAACATCTGGCGTTGCTCCAGCAGCAGGCCTGGCACCCAGCGGTGCTTCCAGGACGTAATTCTTCTGTGCAGCAATGAGGATAATCCTCAAGTTACGGACCCAGTCGGTGTAATTGCTACCATCATCTTTCAACTTTGCTTTCTCAAGGAACGCATTAAAATTTAACGGAACAACAGCACGAGCCATCTATCTACAATCAACATAAACAAGCAAGATACTATCAGGGACTAAGTTCATGATAAATTTTAAGTTCAATTAATCATATTATTAAAGAACTCCCACTTAGATAGACATCCCTCTAATCCTCTAAGTGATCACGTGATCCAAATCAACTAAACCATGTCCGATCATCACGTGAGATGGAGTAGTTTCATCGGTGAACATCATTATGTTGATCATATCTACTATATGATTCACGCTCGACCTTTCGGTCTCCGTGTTGCGAGGCCATATCTGCATATGCTAGGCTCGTCAAGTTTAACCTGAGTATTCTGCGTGCGCAACTGTTTTGCACCCGTTGTATTTGAACGTAGAGCCTATCACACCCGATCATCACGTGGTGTCTCAGCACGAAGAACTTTTGCAACGGTGCATACTCAGGGAGAACACTTCTTGATAATTTAGTGAGAGATCATCTTATAATGCTACCGTCAATCAAAGCAAGATAAGATGCATAAAAAGATAAACATCACATGCAATCAATATAAGTGATATGATATGGCCATCATTATCTTGTGCTTGTGATCTCCATCTCCGAAGCACCGTCATGATCACCATCGTCACCGGCGCGACACCTTGATCTCCATCGTAGCATCGTTGTCGTCTCGCCAATCTTATGCTTCCACGACTATCACTACTGTTTAGTAATAAAGTAAAGCATTACATCGCGATTGCATTGCATACAATAAAGCGACAACCATATGGCTCCTGCCAGTTGCCGATAACTTGGTTACAAAACATGATCATCTCATACAATAAAATTCAGCATCATGCCTTGACCATATCACATCACAACATGCCCTGCAAAAACAAGTTAGACGTCCTCTACTTTGTTGTTGCATGTTTTACGTGGCTGCTACGGGCTTTAAGTAAGAACCAATCTCACCTACGCATCAAAACCACAACGATAGTTTGTCAAATAGACTCCGTTTTAACCTTCGCAAGGACCGGGCGTAGCCATACTTGGTTCAACTAAAGTTGGAGAGGCAGTCGCCCGCAAGCCATCTCTGTGCAAAGCACGTCGAGGGAACCGGTCTCGCGTAAGCGTACGCGTAAGGTTGGTCCGGGTCGTCTCGTCCAACAATACCGCTGAACCAAAATATGACATGCTGGTAGGCAGTATGACTTGTATCGTCCACAACTCACTTGTGTTCTACTCGTGCATATAACATCAACATCATTAACCTAGGCTCGGATGCCACTGTTGGGTTTTGTAGTAATTTCAAAAAATTTCCTACGCGCACACAGGATCATGTGATGCATAGCAACGAGGGGGAGAGTATTGTCTACGTACCCTACGTAGACCGACTGCGGAAGCGATGATACGACATAGAGGAAGTAGTCGTACGTCTTCACGATCCAACCGATCAAGCACCGAAACTACGGCACCTCCGAGTTCGAGCACACGTTCAGCTCGATGACGATCCCCGGACTCCGATCCAGCAAAGTGTCGGGGAAGAGTTCCGTCAGCACGACGGCGTGGTGATGATCTTGATGAACTACAGCAGCAGGGCTTCGCCTAAACTCCGCTACAGTATTATCGAGGAATATGGTGGCAGGGGGCACCGCACACGGCTAAGGAATCGATCACGTGGATCAACTTGTGTCAACTTGTGTGTTTAGAGGTGCCCCTGCCTCAGTATATAAAGGAGCCAAGGGGGGAGGGTGCACCGGCCAGGAGGAGGAGGCGCAGGAGGAGTCCTACTCCTACCGGGAGTAGGACTCCCCTCCAATCCTATTCCAACTAGGATTCCCAAGGGGGAAAGAGGGAGAGGGGTGGCCGGCCACCTCTCCTAGTCCTAATAGGACTAGGAGAAGGGGGGAGGCGCGCAGCCCCCTTGGGCTGCCCCTTTCTCCTTTCCACTAAGGCCCATGAAGGCCCATGTGGTTCCCGGGGGGTTCCGGTAACCTCCCGGTAACCCGGTAAAATCCCGATTTCACCCGGAACACTTCCGATGTCCAAACATAGGCTTCCAATATATCAATCTTTATGTCTCGACCATATCGAGACTCCTCGTCATGTCCGTGATCACATCCGGGACTCCGAACAACCTTCGGTACATCAAAATGCATAAACTCATAATATAACTGTCATCGTAACCTTAAGCGTGCGGACCCTACGGGTTCGAGAACAATGTAGACATGACCGAGACATGTCTCTGGTCAATAACCAATAGCGGGACCTGGATGCCCATATTGGCTCCTACATATTCTACGAAGATCTTTATCGGTCAGACCGCATAACAACATACGTTGTTCCCTTTGTCATCGGTATGTTACTTGCCCGAGATTCGATCGTCGGTATCCAATACCTAGTTCAATCTCGTTACCGGTAAGTCTATTTACTCGTTCCGTAATACATCATCTCACAACTAACATATTAGTTGTAATGCTTGCAAGGCTTATGTGATGTGTATTACCGAGAGGGCCCAGAGATACCTCTCCGACAATCGGAGTGACAAATCCTAATCTCGAAATACGCCAACCCAACATCGACCATTGGAGACACCTGTAGTACTCCTTTATAATCACCCATTTACGTTGTGACGTTTGGTAGTACCCAAAGTGTTCCTCCGGTAAACGGGAGTTGCATAATCTCATAGTCGTAGGAACATGTATAAGTCATGAAGAAAGCAATAGCAACATACTAAACGATCAGGTGCTAAGCTAATGGAATGGGTCATGTCAATCAGATCATTCTACTAATGATGTGACCTCGTTAATCAAATAACAACTCATTGTTCATGGTTAGGAAACATAACCATCTTTGATTAACGAGCTAGTCAAGTAGAGGCATACTAGTGACACTCTGTTTGTCTATGTATTCACACATGTATTATATTTCCGGAAAATACAATTCTAGCATGAATAATAAACATTTATCATGATTATAAGGAAATAAATAATAACTTTATTATTGCCTCTAGGGCATATTTCCTTCAAGTACGTCGGTGGCCGCCCGAGGGGCCCACGAGATAGGGGGCACGCCCAGAGGGGGTGGGCGCGCCCTCCTGTCTCGTGGCCGCCTCGGCTGCTTCTTGACTTGCACTCCAAGTCCTCTGGATCACGTTCGTTCCAAAAATCACGCTCCCGAAGGTTTCATTCCGTTTGGACTCCGTTTGATATTCCTTTTCTTCGAAATATTGAAATAGGCAAAAAACAGCAATACGGGCTGGGCCTCCGGTTAGTAGGTTAGTCCCAAAAATGATATAAATGTGTAAAATAAAGCCCATAAACATTCAAAAGGGGTAATATAATAGCATGGAACAATAAAAAATTATAGATACGTTGGAGACGTATCAAGCATCCCCAAGCTTAATTCATGCTCGTCCTCGAGTAGGTAAATGATAAAAACAGAATTTTTGATGTGGAATGCTACCTAGCATAATTCTCAATGTAATTTTCTTTATTGTGGCATGAATTTTCAGATCCAAATGATTCAAGTTAAAAGCTTATAAAACATAAAATTAATAATGCTTCAAAGCATACTAACAAATAACCGTGTCCTATCAAAATAGCATAGCCAAAGAAAGGTTATCCCTACAAAATCATATAGTTAGGCCATGTTTCATTTTTATTACACAAAATACTCTCATCATGCACAACCCCGATGACAAGCCAAGCAATTGTTTCATACTTTTTAACGCGTTTCAGCTTTTTTCAACTCTTACGCAATACATGAGCGTAAGCCATGGACATAGCACTTAGGTGGTAAAAGATGGTGGTTGTGAGGACAGAAAGAGGGAGAAGATAGTCTCACATCAACTAGGCATATCAACGGGCTATGGAGATGCCCGTCAATAGATATCAATGTGAGTGAGTAGGGATTGTCATGCAACGGATGCACTAGAGCTATAAATATATGAAAGCTCAACAAAAAGAACTAAGTGGGTGTGCATCCAACTTGCTTGCTCACGAAGACCTAGGGCATTTTGAGGAAGCCCATCATTGGAATATACAAGCCAAGTTCTATAATGAAAAATTCCCACTAGTAAATGAAAGTGACAACATAGGAGACTCTATCATGAAGATCACGGTGCTACTTTGAAGCACAAGTGTGGAAAAGAAGATAGTAGCATTGTCCCTTCTCTCTTTTTCTCTCATTTTATTTTTTTTTCTTCTTTTTCTTCTTTTCTATTTTTTTTCTATTTTTTTCTTTGGCCTTTATTTTTGTTTTCTTTTTGGCCTTTCTCTTTTTTCTGTTTTCTTTTTCCCTTTTTTGTAAAGTCCGAAGTCTCATCCCGACTTGTGGGGGAATCATAGTCTTCATCATCCTTTCCTCACCGAGAGAATGCTCTAATAATGAAGATCATCACACTTTTATGGATTTACAACTCAAGAATTACAACTCAAAGCTAGAACAAGATATGACTATATGAATGCCTCCGGCGGTGTACCAGGATATGCAATGAATCAAGAGCGACATGTATGAAAATTATGAAGGTGGCCTTGCCACAAATACGATGTCAGCTACATGATCATGCAAAGAGCAATATGACAATGATGAAACGTGTCATAATAAACGGAACGGTGGAAAATTGCATGGCAATATATCTCGGAATGGCTATGGAAATGCCATAATAGGTAGGTATGATGGTTGTTTTGAGGAAGGTAAATAATTTCAGTGCCGCAAGTTGCGCGGTAATAAGAGAGGCTAGCAAAGTGGAAGGATGAGTGTGCGTATATCCATGGACTCACATTAGTCATAAAGAACTCATATACTTATTGCAAAAGTCTACTTAGCCCTCGAAGCAAAGTACTACTACGCATGCCCCAAGAGGGATAGATTGGTAGGAAAAGACCATCGCTCGTCCCCGACTGCCACTCATAAGGAAGACAATCAAAAGAGCATCCAATTCAACAAATTTGTCACAGAACTTTTACCATACGTGCATGCTACGGGACTTGCCAACTTCAAAAAAAGTATTTCTCAATTTCATAATTATCCACTAGCATGATCCTAACATTACTACCTTTATATCTCAAAACAATTATCAAGCAACAAATTGATCATAGCATCCAATTCACTTCCTATGATAGTTTTTATTATACCCAACTTGGATGCTCATCATTCTAGGACCAAATTTGTAACCATAGCAAATACCATGATGTTCTAAAAGACTCTCAAAATAATATAAGTGAAGCATGAGAGACTAGCAATTTCTTCAAAATTAATCCACCGCCGTGCTCTAAAAGATATAAGTGAAGCACTAGAGCAAAAACTATCAAGCTCAAAAGATATAAGTGAATCACATGGAGTATTCTAGCAAATTCTAATCAAGTGGGATTCTCCCAAAAGGTGTGTACAGCAAGGATGATTGTGATAAATTAAAAAGCAAAGACTAATGTAATACACGACGCTCCAAGCAAAACACATATCATGTGGCGAATAAAAATATAGCTCCAAGTAAAGTTACCAATGAACGAAGACGAAAGAGGGGATGCCTTCCCGGGGCATCCCCAAGCTTAGGCTTTTGGATATCCTTGAATATCTTGGGGTGCCAAGGGCATCCCCAAGCTTAGGCTCTTGCCACTCCTTATTCCATAGTCCATAAAAGCTTTACCCAAAACTTGAAAACTTCACAACACAAAACTCAACAGGAAATCTTATAAGCTCCGTTAGTGAAAGAAAACAAAACCACCACATAAGGTACTGTAATGAACTCATTCTTTATTTATTTTGGTGTTGAACCTACTGTATTCCAACTTCTTTATGGTTCATACCCTTACATACTAGCCATAGATGCATCAAAATAAGCAAATAACACACGAAAAACAGAATCTGTCAAAAACAGAACAATCTGTAGAAATCTGTAACTAACGCAAACTTATGGAACTCTAAAAATCCTATAAAAATAGGACGTACTTGAAAATTTGTTTATTGATCAGCATCAAAAAGAATCAATGCAAAAGCACGTTTCTGTGATTTATTGAATTTTTTCTCGTGAGCGCAAAGTTTCTGTTTGTCAGCAGAATCAAATCAACTATCATCATAGGTTACCCTATAGGTTCTACTTGGCACAAACACTAACTAAAAGATAAAAACACATCTAAACAGAAGGTAGATGCAAAATTTATTACTAAACATGAACAAAATTAAAGAACACAAAGAAAATTGGGTTGCCTCCCAACTAGCGCTATCGTTTAACGCCCCTAGCTAGGCATGAAAGCGAAGATAGATCTAAGTAGTGTCATCTTTGGCACTTGATTCATACATAGCTCGCAATAGATTCATAAGGTATTTTGACTTTCTTTCTTGGAAAGTGCTCCATGCCTTTCTTTAATGGAAATTTGAATCTAATATTCCCTTCCTTCATATCAATAATCGCACCAATCGTTCTAAGGAAAGGTCTACCAAGAATAATAGGGCAAGAAAGATTGCAATCTATATCAAGAACGATAAAATCTACGGGCACCAAATTTCTATTTGCAACAATGAGAACATCATTGATCCTTCCCATTGGCTTTTTAATGGTGGAATCCGCAAGGTGCAAATTTAAAGAGCAATCATCAAGATCATGGAAACCTAGAATATCACATAAAGTTTTCGGAATCGTGGAAAACTAGCACCTAAATCACACAAAGAAAAACACTCATGATCTTTAATTCTAATCTTTATAGTAGGTTCCCACTCATCATTAAGCTTTCTAGGTATAGAAACTTCCAAATTAAGTTTTTCATCATAAGATTGCATCAAGGCATCAATGATATGTTTGGTAAAAACTTTATTTTGACTATAAGCATGGGGAGAATTAACAACGGATTGCAACAAGGAAATACAACCTTCTAAAGAACAATTATCATAATCAAATTCCTTGAAATCTGAGATAGTGGGTTCAATACTATTTAAAGTCATGACCTCTCCAATCCCACTTTTACCAAATTTAGCATCAAGATCTAAAAACTCCGAATTCTTGGGACGCCTTCTAAATAAAGTTGACTAATCTCCAGTCCCATTATTATCAAGATTCATATTGCAAAACAAAGATTTAATAGGGGACACATCAATAACTTTAAGATCTTCATCATTATTTTCATGGAAACTAGAAGAACACGCCTTTACAAAGCAATCTTTCTTAGCACGCAATCTAGCGGTTCTTTCCTTGCACTCATCAATGGAAATTATCATTGCTTTAAGAGACTCATTGATATCATGCTTAGGAGGAGAAGATCTAAGTTTAAGAGAATCAACATCAAGTGAAAGTTTATCAACGTTCCTAGCCAAATCATCAACTTTGAGCAATTTTTCTTCAAACAAAGCATTAAAATTCTTTTGAGAAATCATAAATTCTTTCACACTATTCTCAAAATCAGAGAGCATCTTATTAAAATTACCATAAGAATTATTGTAGGAATTTCCATAATTATTAGAGGAATTACTAGGGAACGGTCTATAATTAAAGTTTCCTCTATAAGCATTGTTACCGAAACTATTCCTACCAACAAAATTCACATCCATAGATTCATTATTATTCTCAATCAAAGTAGACAAAGGCATACCATTGGGATCAAGAGGAGTATTTTTAGTAGCAAACAACTTCATAAGTTCATCCATCTTTCCACTCAAAACATTGATTTCTTCTATAGCATGCACTTTTTTACTAGAAGATCTTTCGGTGTGCCATTGAGAATAATTAGCCATAATATTATCAAGAAGTTTTGTAGCATCTCCTAATGTGATTTCCATAAACGTGCCTCCTGCGGCCGAATCTAAGAGATTTCTAGAAGCAAAGTTCAAACCGGCATAAAATTTTTGTATGATCATCCATAAATTCAAACCATGAGTAGGGCAATTGCGAATCATCAATTTCATTCTTTACCAAGATTGGGCAACATGCTCATGATCAAGTTGTTTAAAATTCATAATATCGTTCCTAAAAGTGATGATCTTAGCGGGAGGAAAATACTTAGAGATAAAAACATCTTTGCACTTGTTCCAAGAATCAATACTATTTTTAGGCAAAGACGAAAACCAAACTTTAGCACGATCTCTAAGTGAAAACGGAAATAACTTCAATTTAAGAATATCATTATCCGTATCTTTCTTCTTTTGCATATCACACAAATCAACAAAGTTGTTTAGATGAGTAGCGGCATCTTCACTAGGAAGGCCGGCGAATTGATCTTTCATAACAAGATTCAGCAAAGCAGTATTGATTTCACAAGGCTCAACATCATTAAGAGGAGCAATCGGAGTACTAAGGAAATCATTATTATTGGTATTGAAGAAATCACACAATTTGGTATTATCTTGCGCCATGGCAACAAGTAATCCAACACACAAGCAAACAGAAAAAGGCAAGCGAAAGAGAGAGGATGAGATTGGGAAAGAGAGGGCGAATAAAACGGCAAGGGTGAAGTGGGGGAGAGGAAAACAAGAGGCAAATGGTAAATAATGTAAATGCGAGGGAGATGGGTTTGTGATGGGTACTTGGTATGTCTTGACTTGAGCGAAGACCTCACCGGCAACGGCGCAAGAAATCCTTCTTGCTACATCTTGAGCTTGCATTGGTTTTTCTTGAAGAGGAAAGGGTGATGCAGCAATAGTAGCGTAAGTATTTCCCTCAGTTTTTGAGAACCAAGGTATCAATCCAGTAGGAGGCTCCTCAAAAGTCCCACGCACCTACACAAATGAACAAAGAACTCGCAACAAACGCAATAAAGGGGTTGTCAATCCCTTCACGGCCACTTGCGAAAGTGAGATCTGATAGAGATAATATGATAAGATAAATATATTTTTGGTATTTTATAATATAGATGCAAAAAGTAAAGATGCAAATAAAAGTAGATTGAAAGCAAATATGATAAAAGTAGATTGAAAGCAAATATAAAACCATGGTTGATGGCATCAGAACTAAATTGCTAGTTAAGTTCAATGCCAATAGGACCAAGACTGAGACAGCCAAGTGGCAGATATGCCCAACATATGCTGAAAAGCTAGAAGAAGCAAAACACCATGCTAGATACTGTCAGTCCATCAAAGCAGGACCTGATCTATACCAGGTTAGTAGTGGAGAAAGCATATATGCAGTAAATCTGCAAGTGCACACATGTGGGTGTAGCAAATGGGACATGATTGGTGTTCCTTGCAAGCATGGTGTTTCTGCAATTAACAAGGCAAAACTTCATCCAGGAGATTTTGTTAGTGATTTCTTCAAGAAACCAATGTACCAAGCAGCCTATAATCCAATTATGTATCCTGTGCCTGGGCCTGATCTATGGCCAAATACTGGGACCCCTGACATAGAGCCACCAGTTTTCAGAGACAAGCCAGGAAAAAAGCAGACTAAGAGGAGAAGGAATCAGTTTGAGAAGCCAGCTCCCAAGGATACTTCAAGGATGGCAACAATAACCTGCAGCAATTGCAACTTGACAGGGCATAGGTACACTAGCTGCCACAAAAATCTGAAGCCAGCCCTAGCAATGAGAAGGAACGAACACCAGGTTAAATCTTGTAAAACCACATATTTATGCTTACATATTTAATACTATGTTCTAATCTGTCTATATGTTGTCACTGCAGGAAAACAGGAGAGTTGATGCACCAAGGGCAGCTCCATCTGCTCTACCTGCAGCAAGGGCAAGAGCTCCATCATCTCCATTAGCAGCAAGGGCAGCTCCATCAGCTCTTGCTGCAACCATGGCAACACCAAGGGCAGCTCCATCAGCTCCAGCTGCAACTAGGGCTGCACCTAGGGAGCTCCTTCTGCTCCTGCTCCGACAAGGCCAAGTTCATCTTCTGCTGCTGTTGATAGGCCTAGTTCATCTTCTGCTACTGTTGCTAGGACAAAGGCAAAGAGAACATTCATACCACCAAGAGTGTCAGGTACTGGAAGAGTGAGAAAGCCATCGTACAAGATGTCTGCCTGGTTCAATTGTTCTCAAGGCAGCAAGAAGTGATGTCATGTTGAAACATGTTTAATTCAGCCTGTTTTGGCTAGTTTGTGATGAAGAATATTAAGAATGTCATGTTGAAACTAGTTAGTTTAAGTCCAAGTGGTGGACTATGTAATGTACCTAATGGTGGTGATGCACTATGGTAATGTGGTTATGATGATATGATGATGAACTTATTAGTTATGATGTTTTCCAGAAGTTTTCATTCTGTTGTTGTGATGATGATCATAGTTGATATGTTGGTGATCATAGTTTTCATAGTTGATATGATGATGATCTTAGTTTTCATGATGTTGTTATGATGGTGATCACTTGGGCATTTAGGGTGCCTCGGCGTCGATAAAACCCCTAAATGGATCCACTTGGGCATTTAGGGTACCTCGGCGTCGACAAACCCCTAAATGGATCCACTTGGGCATTCAGGGTGCCTCGGCATCGACAAACCCCTAAATGGATCAACTTGGGCATTTAGAGTGCCTCGGCATCGACAAAACCCTAAATGGATCCAATTGGGCATTTAGGGTGCCTCGGCGTCGACAAAACCCTAAATGGATCCACTTGGGCATTTTGGGTGCCTCGGCGTCGACAAACCCCTAAATGGATCCACTTGGGCATTTAGGGTGCCTCAGCGTCGACAAACCCCTAAATGGATCCACTTGGGCATTTAGGGTGCCTCGGCGTCGACAAACCCCTAAATGGATCCACTTGGGCATTTAGGGTGCCTCGACGTCGACCAAACCATAAATGGATCCAAAAATGATCACAACTGATTATTCATCACAAGCCAATAATTTAAGAACAATTGAAACTGATAATTCATCACAAACTAAACTTAATTAAAACAGTCAACAAACAACATGCAATGCAAGGTTCATTGCTACAGAAATAATAGAGTTCTCCACAATAAAGCTTAACACATTACAAGCTTTCCTCCATAGCTACTACAAAAGACATCATCGACGCACATGGTCAGACAACAACACAACTTAATCCTCATCACAAATAGCCTTAATCTGGTGAAGCTTCCTCTTGTTGCTATCACCTACTGTCTTGAGCTCAATAATGCAGGAAGCAAGAGTACTCTTCTCCATGGTCAACTTCTCCTTTACTTTCATCAGCTCAGCAATGCAACAATCCACCCGATCCTTCTCTTTCTTCAGGTCATCCTTCTCTTTCTTCAGGTCAGCATAGCAAATCTTCAAGGTCCTCTTATTAGAGCTCAACTTTTCCTTCTCTTTAAGATGGTTGAACTTCAAATTCCTAATGACAGTGGCTTGAGCTACATGAATTTGCTTTAACTGGTCAACAACAACCTTCAATTTTTTGATCTCAGCATCCTTTGTCATGCTGCTTTCCACACTCACTGAAATGTTCTCAGCATCATTCTTTTGGTTTACCTCAGCTTGGCTATCCTTATAATCCAAGAGGTTGTTCACATCTTCAACAAGCTTCTCATATGTCTCCCGCAACTCTTTTTTCTGCTGTGTGAGATTGTGTACAGTGCATGAATGCTCTAGGCATGACATCTTGTTATTATGCTGGCTATCCTCATACATAAGCCACAACTTATGAATAACATTCTGCGGATGCTCTGGCCAATGCTCATCTACCCACTGCACTAATCCACAATTTGCAACACCCTACAACAGAAAAAATCAGTTCAAAATTACAGACATTACTTACAGATTCAGTTAAATAGCTATTTCAATTAATGTACCAGAATCAGATTCATTTAATGATGACTAATTATGAAAAATACAACTAAGAACAGTACCTACGAACCCTAGAACTAAATTCAGTAACTATAAGCCCTACAACTAAATTCAGTAACTATGAACCCTAGAACATGAACAGTAACTATGAACCCTAGAACATGAACATTACCTACAAACCCTAGAACAAGAATTGGAATGCTGCAAAGACATAACTTGAAACTTACTTCAGTGGCACAACAATGAACCTCCTCCCAGTGCTTATCCCCTCAAATGCAACATATTTCCTCCCTGGATTCCCATGCTCACAAATCACATTCAAGTCGTCAACAAGACCCTTGAACGACGGCTCATCAATTATAGCTGGGATCTGAGAAATCCAACAAAAACTTGTTCAAATCGAGCAAATGTTGAACCCTAGAAACCCTATAACACAAATGAGCAATAGAAGGTTCTAACCTTGAGAGGAGAGTCGTCGGAGGAGATGTACTGCGCGGCGGAGCCCTCAGTGCTCTAGATGTCGCTCCAGGACACCATGGCGGCCGACGGCGACTGGGGAGGAGAGGAGCAAGAGGGAGGGGAGCGAGCGAGCGTGAGAGCAGAGAGAGCGAGCGAGATGTGGTCGGGCGCGGGCGGTCTGTCTCTCACGACCCGACTGCGTCGGTCTTAAGCAAACGACGCCGTCCGCGCGTCCATTAGGCCACGTTAGAGATTTTGGGCCCCATCTGTCGGAAACGCCCTCAACCGCGCCAAATGACATGTTCAGTGCAATCTGCAAATTTTTTACTGAATGCGCGGTGGCTTTTGCAAAAAGTTAGTGACTAGGTTGTTTTCTGCAAAAGAAGCCTCAAATGTGGTGGTTTCTTGCAATGCACTGTAGCTGATAGCTAGCTGGGGTCGATCCATCGTGCTCAGAATTCTGGCGAGAAGTATAAACAAACCTGCCAACAAGCCAACCAAGCTCATGTTGTTCAACAGTTTCCTCGATCTGCTTCCGCGGAACAGCGCAGGTTGTTAGTGTACGGTTAGCAACTTGCTTGGGATGTACTACGTAGGAGTAGTAACCAACAACAGGAGAAGGAAGCAGGAATTGTTTTACGGACTAGGACATGCTACAGTTGAGACCCGCGTCATATGATTGGAGTGAGTCGATCGCCTCGTCGTTGTTGTTGATCAGTTGTTGCATCACATCGGCAGATAATTCCAAGCGGCTAGCGCGTCTGGTCCGTCGGTCGATCTCGTCCGCGAGCCCAGCGGCTCGAAGGCAAACGTCTCCGTCGTCGCTAGATTCAGCACCGGCACATAAGAGCATTTCCGGCCACGTCCTCAACAGACCCTTTTCATATGTTTTTGTCGTGCCGGCGTCGAAAAAACGGCCCAGTCGTTTTCTTAGAAGCCCGTTTTTCGCCGCTCAGGATCGAAACTGGTGCCGGCGGACCCAGACAGAACCCGTCGTCCTGGGGGGTGCCTGAGGCGCCGACACAAGCGAAAAGGGCGCGTGGGTCCGCCCTATCGGCGAGTCGAGCGCCTCTTCCCGTCGTTTCTTTCCGCTTTTCCCCCCACTTCCCTCCCATTCTCTCCTTTGCTCCCGCCAATCTCCCTCCCGCTCGCCTCCCGGCCGGCCGCCATGCCAACGAAGAAGTACGTCGTCCCTCGTGCCGCGGCAACGGCGACCGCCTACGTCGCCCAGCCGAAGCAGAGGAAGCCGAGGGCGCCGCCGTCCAAGCCACCGGGCATGACAAACGCCGATTGGAGGGTGGAAGTGCAGCGACGGGAGGCCGTCACCGCCGACCGCCGGAATAGGGCCCTCGCCAAGAAGGCCCGTGACAACGCGGCACGCGCGGCTGCGGGTGCCGTTGCCGCTTCCGCGGACCAGGCCGAGGCCGAGGCGACTCGCGCGGGGATGATGAATCCCCCGGCAACCACGCGCAGTACGCGCCCTGGGGCCAGCAAGGTGTTGGGTCTCCGACGCCGCACCCATGGGGATCGCCAGGCTACGCCGACGGGGACGCGCACGGTGGGTTCAACCCAAACGTCACTTTCCCCCATGGGCACCCGGCCCAGCGCACGCCCTCGCCCGCCTTCACCGGTGTGCAGTACCCTCCATACAACTACTCGCCGCCCGCATACGCGTCCTCCCCGACGCCCCCCTCTCCGCTGTTGCGCACTGCCCTTCTCGCACCTCGGCGACGCCAACGAGACCGAGGCCGACATGGACGACATCATCGTGGAAGGTTCGGTCGCAGCCGCCACGTCTCCCGGGTTCACCGCGGATGAGACGATGGATCTCAGTGGCGGCATGGACGACGAGCTCGGCTACGTCTACGGCGACGAGGAGCAGGAGGAGCAGGAGGAGGAGGACGACAAGGAGGAGGAGGAGGAGGAGGAGGAGGAGGAGCCGGCAAGGAGGCGCAAGAAGAAGAAGCGGACGACCAGGTCAGGCGAGCCGCGCATCAAGTGGGCGTCCAAGAAGGAGGAATGCCTTGCCGAAGCCTGGAAAGTCGTCTGCCTCTACCCGACCACCGGCGCGAACCAGAGCATCGAGACATACTGGGCGCGCATCAAGGCCGAGTTCGACGAGCGCAAACTCATCGATCCCTACTTAAAAGGCGTCTACATGCAGGGTCGAAGGCGATGGCGAACTATTGGGGGCGTATCCAGGGGGCGTGCAACAAATGGCATGAGGTCGCCGAGGAGGTGGCCGCTCGCCCGGAGAGCGGCGCCAACATTGAGGATCAGGTATGCCACACCGGTCTCCCGCCTCTCTTCGCCGTGTGCGCCCGCCAACTATTTATTCGTCCCCGCGCAGTTGCTGCGCATGTTCGGCCAGTATCGTCAGAGCAACAACGACGCCGAGTTCAAGTACCTCCACGTTTACAAGCGCATTGACAAGTGCGATAAGTGGGTAGATGTCCGGCGCACCCTCGAGAAGGCCAAGGAGACCTAAAAGCCGGACGCGCCGACTCCCGCGTCAGTTGGGCGGCTGGACGGCAACAAAAGTGCCAAGAAGGGGAAACACGCCGACGCGGCCACCGCTCATGTGTAGGAGTTCATCGAGCACTGCCTCGCCGACGCACAGGCCCGGGCCGTCCTTCGTGAAGAGAAGACCGAGGCGTGGTGGTCGGCGTTGATGTCGACCAGCGCCGTCAAGCTCGACCTACTCCGTACCAACGTCGCCGCGAAGAAAAGGAACACCGACCTGGCTTTCCTGCTGCGCGGGGCGAACATGCTCCAGAGCACCGACGAGGCGGTCAAGGCGTGGTACAGGGCGCATGTTGGCCTCATCCTGGACTAGCTTCCCTCGACGACGCCGCCCACGCCCGCGACGCCGACGCCGCCCACGCCCACGCACACGCCGCCGCCACCGCCAAGCCCGACCGATGATGCCGCGAGACTGCCCGCAGCACAGAAGCCACGCCGTCAAGCACAGAGACCCCGTCAAGCCCGCGCACGCCAACTCCGCCGACGCCGGAGGCCGATCTCGCCTCCTGATGCGCGCTTCTGTACTTCTATTTTTTGTACGCCGAACTATTCATCCGATCGCCGATCTACAGGCCGCTTGATCGCCGGATTATGACTTCTATTCTGGGCGCGGGAATGATGACTACGTTTAAATTTGCCATGGCTGGGGGGCGGCGCCTGGGGGCGTGGTTGGGAGTTAGGCCGCCCCAAGGGGCCGAACTAGCGCCGCCTCGCCCCCAGGCCGCAGTTTTTCGGTGTCCTGGGGGGCCGAACCGCTAGAGATGCTCTAAGTATCCTCCTCGATCTAGAGCGGCAAGCATGCGGCAGAGTGCACTAGCTCGCTAGCGTGGCGTGATTCCCGTTAGAAACTTTCATCCATGAACTCTTTCTTTGTCGTTGGTTCAGCATCCACGATATCCCTTCTCGCAAAAAAATAAAAATTCCACGATATCCCATTATTTTGCAGTATCAGCGCCGTAGACCATGCATCCATCAACGGTACGTTGATTGGTGGTTGTCCCTCTCCCTCCAGGGTCCAGGCTCCAGCTCGAATGGATGTATGTACCCCACACAAATTATTTGGAGGACTTGTTTCCACTCATGTGGATTGTGGAGAGCACGACCAGGAAGCCTGTAGGGACAGCAACAAACAGTTTTTCCTACTAGTGCATGTTAAACAAATATTCTGGTGGACTGCTCGACACCTCAAGGGGGTGCGGCTATCTCATTATATATAAGTACCAAAGGATACAATATACAAGGTGTATATACAAGTCTACGTATACACAAGTCTACGTACATATACAGTCTAACACCCTTCCTCAATCTTAACTGTGACCCGAAGTACAAACTAAGTTAAGATTGCGCCTACAACCTACAAACTGTGGTTGAGGAAGAGGCTTCGTGAAGATGTCAGCAAGTTGATCCTTTGATGAGATGAACTTGATGCTAAGTAGCTTCTGTGCAACTCGTTCTCGAACAAAGTGATAGTCAACCTCAATATGTTTCGTCCGAGCATGAAACACAGGATTAGATGACAAGTATGTAGCACCAATGTTGTCACACCAAAGTACTGGAGGATGAGCTGAAGAGACTCTCAACTCACGCAACAAGGACTGGATCCAAATGATCTCAGCTGTCGCATCAGCCACTGCTTTGTACTCAGCTTCCGTGCTGCTGCGAGACACCGTAGCCTGCTTGCGAGCATTCCAAGCAACCAAGTTAGAACCAAGAAACACTGCATACCCCCCC
>NC_041391.1:699201813-699262126 GCF_002162155.2 Triticum dicoccoides | reverse complement strand
AGCAAACCATGAGAAGCAGTGAGACAGACATAACGCAGGATACGCTTCACAGCTGTCCAATGAGAAGTCCTGGGTGCATGGAGAAACTGACAGACACGGTTGACTGCATAAGAGACATCTGGTCTGGTGATAGTAAGATACTGCAGACCTCCAACAAGACTGCGGTACTCAGTGGCATCATCAGGTGAAAGAAGATCTCCATCAAGAGCAGACAACCGATCAGTGGCAGACATTGGAGTACTGGAAGGTTTACACTTCAACATACCAGCACGACGTAATAGGTCAAGAGCGTACTTCTTCTGACAAAGAGTTAACCCAGCAGAAGACCGTGAAACCTCCAAGCCAAGGAAGAAGTGTAGAGCACCAAGGTCCTTGACAGCAAAATCACCACTCAAAGCAGCAACAAGACGATCGGCAGCAGCATCTGAGGAACTGATGAGGATGATATCATCAACATAGACCAGCAAGTACATCGTAACCTCAGGTCGCTGAAGCAGAAACAGTGATGTGTCAGCAGTGGAGGGGATGAAACCAAGCGCCCGCAGAACAGATCCAAGACGTGCGTGCCATGCACGGGGAGCCTGTTTGAGTCCATATAGCGCCTTGACAAGACGACAGAGATGGTGAGGACGGTCAGGATCCACAAACCCTGGGGGCTGCCGCATATAAACCGCCTCCTCCAAAACTCCATGCAAGAAAGCATTCTGCACATCAAGTTGACGAAGGAACCATCCTCGAGTAACAGCAAGGGACAACAGCAAACGAATAGTAGTGGGCTTGATAACCGGACTGAATGTGTCTGCATAATCAAGACCATACCTCTGTTTGAAACCCTTAGCAACGAGCCTCGCTTTGTAGCGTTCAATGGAGCCATCAGCATGCCTCTTGACTTTAAACACCCATTTGGAATCAATAATGTTGATCCTAGATACTGGAGGAACAAGCTGCCATGTGTCATTCTGCAATAACGCCTGAAACTCCTGTTCCATCGCAGCACGCCAGTGAGGAATGCTCAGGGCAGCCTGAAAATGACGAGGCTTAGCAGTAGGATCCTCCACAGCATGAGCCATACAAGCAGCGAGCCACGCGACAGTCCCATCGGTACGGATCTTTGGCTGGAACACTCCTGTCTGACTGCGTGTGCGGGCTTGAGGAGCAGCAGCAGGTGGCGGCAACACCGGACTAGACTCGGTGGGCGACAAAGGAGAAGCCGAGCCACCCGAGCCTGGTGATGTAGGAGAGCCGGGCGGCGTGGAGCCCGCGCCCGAGCTCACGCCGGAGCCAGGCGGCGTTGGGGCCGGTGAGACCGGCCCATATGGAGCCAGACCCGTCCCCCGTGCAGAAGCGCCTGATCCAGGCGAGTAGGCAGCCGGCTCGGGGGAGGTCCGCCCCGAGGCAGCGGCCGGCTCGGGAGATGCCCGCGCCGAGACAGCGGCCGGCTCGGGAGGAGCCCGCGAGGGGGGCAGGAGCGACGCCCGGGTGGTGGCCGCGGGTGCAGCCCCGGCGGGTAGGCGGGCGCCACCCGGTATGCATGACCCATGCAGAGGACCGACGTCAAGGTCCAGGGCTGCCGGCGGCGGCTGTTCCTCAAGGAGCTCAAGACGAGCACCACGTTCAACACCTGCAGCATGATTAGGAAGCAACGCAGGAGCATATGCAACATCTACAAATTGACCAGGCGAAGGTGTGATAGAGGAAACGTCCGGTGGAGGAGTGGTAGAGTTGTTCGGAAGTGCACGAAAAGGGAACACATTCTCATCAAACACGACGTCACGAGAGATGTAAACGCGATTGGTGGGAATATGTAGGCATTTATACCCTTTGTGAAGGGAACTATAGCCAAGAAAAACACACTTTTTCGACCGAAACTCTAGCTTATGTTTGTTATACGGACGCAAATGAGGCCAACAAGCACACCCAAAAACTTTGAGAAAGGTGTAGTCTGGAAGTTCATTGAGCAAGAGTTCAAGTGGAGTTTTCATATTCAGTAGTCGTGAGGGCAGCCTATTGATCAAAAAACAGGCAGTGGAAAAAGCATCACTCCAGAACCTAAAAGGAACGGAGGCATGAGCTAATAAAGTAATGCCAGTTTCTACAAGATGACGATGCTTACGTTTAGCAGCCCCATTCTGCTGATGTGTATGAGGACAAGACACACGATGTGTGATCCCAAGTTTGTTAAAGAACAAGTTGAGATGATGATATTCACCCCCCCAGTCGGTTTGAACATGAATAATTTTCTGACTAAGGAGACGCTCAACGTGTGCTTGAAACTGTAGAAAAACATCAAACACATCAGACTTTTTCTTAATAAGATAAAGCCAAGTAAACCGATTGTAAGCATCAATGAAACTGACATAATAATTGTGTCCACTAACAGACGTTTGGGCATGACCCCAGACATCGGAAAAAACAAGCTCAAGAGGATGTTTCACAACACGACTAGACTCTGAAAACGGAAGTTGGTGACTCTTGCCCTGCTGACAGGCATCACAAATAGTTTCAGCAGTTTTATTTGACACAACTGGTAGCTCATGGCGATGTAACACATGACGAGCTATAGGAGCAGCAGGATGACCAAGGCGCGCATGCCAATGTGTAGGAGACACACGAACACCACTGAGGCCTTGTGGAGAAAACTGCATAGGAGGTGCGGTGGGCGCGTCAAGTGCGTACAGGCCACCGCGAAGACGACCGCTAAGAAGAACGGCCCTCGTGTCCCGATCCTTGATAAAGAAACGAAAAGGGTGAAACTCAGCAAGGACATTATTATCACGAGTAAGTTGTGGAACAGATAACAAACTACGTGAGGCAGTGGGAATACGAAGAACATTAGAAAGATGCAGTTTTCGTGAATTGTGTGCAAGAAGTGATGCCTGACCAACATGAGAGATGCGCATACCTGCTCCATTAGCGGTGTGCACCTGATCATGGCCACGATACGGCTCCTGAGTGGAGAGCTTGCCCATGTCGTTGGTGAGGTGGTTCGTAGCGCCCGTGTCCATGTACCATGTAGGATCAATGGAGTAAGACGGAGTGCGGCCATGGTCAGGACCCGTCACGGCAGCTGCGGCTTGCTTTTCATTCCCTTTGCCATTGTTGCCGAGGCCTAGGAAGTCTTGCTTGTAACGACGATGACAGCGAGACGCAACGTGGCGCTCAATGCCACAGAGCTGACAGGCCTGCGGAGCTCCGCAGGAAGAGCAACATGCCACCGGCCGGTTACCACCCGTGATGTTCGGAGCATTGCCCCGCGAGGCCGGCTGTGAAGATGGCGCCGGTCTACCCCCTGAAGATGGCGCCCGGGGGTTTTTGCCACGAGTGGCCGCATTGGCGGAGGCGAAACCAGGGGTGGCGCGGCGCGCCTTGATGCGCTGTTCACGACCGAGTAGGCGTGCATAGAGCTCCCGAGGTGGGAGCGGATCATCACGGCCATGGACGTTCTCAACGAGGTTGTCATAGTCATCATCAAGCCCGTTAAGCACGAAGGTGGTGAACTCCTCATCCTGCAGTGGCTGGCCAACGGAGGCCAACGTGTCGGCGAGACCCCGCATCTTGTTGAAGTAGTCCGTGATGCTGAGGTCACCAAGCTTAGTCTCGCCCAGCTCAGTGCGTATAGAGTGAGCACGCGCCTGAGACTGAGAGGCAAAACTGGTGTGAAGGGCCGCCCATGCCTCTCGGGACGTAGCGGCGAAGATGACCAGCGACGAGACACTCGGGGTGAGCGAGGACTGGATGGCGGAGAGGATGGCCTGATCCTGGGCCACCCAGGTGTGATAGGCCGGGTGATGAGGAGGCGGACACAGGATGGATCCGTCAACATAGCCTTCCAAGTAGCGGCTCCGCAGAAGAGGCATCACCTGAGCACGCCAGGACAAGTAGTTGTCCGGCGTGAGTTTCACCGGCAACAGGTGCGAGAAGTAGAACGGCGCCGGCATCGCAGTCAGATCGATAGGAGCGTGCGGCGGTGCATAGTGGCCCAGCGAGGGCGCCGCCCCGGAAGGCGCCGAGTAGGGCGGGTAGTGCCCTGGGGATGCACCCGGAGCCCCGTACAGCGAGGCATCCGCAACCCCATGCGACGCCGCGCCGGGTTGAGGCAGCGCCGAGTAGGGCAGGGGCGACGCCGGGTAGTGATGCGTCGGGGGCGCGGCGTACGGTGACGGCGGGGCGCCGTATCCGGCCGGCGGCGGGCCGTAGTAGGACGGCGGCAGCGGCGGCGGCACCCCGTAGCCTGGAGGCGGGGCGGCGTAGGGTTCCGGCGGCGACGGCGCCCCGTAACCTGGTGGCAGGGCAATGGAGGAGCCCTGCGGCAGCGGAGCCCCGTAGGACGGAGCCGGATGGGACGACGACGGTGGCGGCCCGCCATGGACAGGGGCAGGGGCGCTGCCCGTGGAAGGGTCCACCCCGGCGGCTTGGGAGATCGGCGCGCCTGGAGATGACGAAGACGCAGAGGCACCGTAGGCCATCGCGAGGGGCCGCGAGGCAAGGAACGGTGAGGCAAGGGCCAGCGCCGGGTCAGCGGCGGGAGCGACGACGGTGGTTGGTGCGGCAGTGGCGGCGGCGGCGGTGGTGGCGGCGGAAGCGGATGACATCGTAACCTAATTTGATACCATGTTAAACAAATATTCTGGTGGACTGCTCGACACCTCAAGGGGGTGCGACTATCTCATTATATATAAGTACCAAAGGGTACAATATACAAGGTGTATATACAAGTCTACGTATACACAAGTCTACGCACATATACAGTCTAACAGTGCAGTGGGAGCATCTATATGACTATATAATCTTCATTCTTCAGCAAGCATGAAGCTCGCCTCGCCTACAGGGAACAGTAATATGCTGGCCACTGGCGCGGCCCATTACACCGCTACAAACTATTTTCCCAAATGATAAGTACCGAACACCAGGTGCTTGTCATCTCGTCCTGAACGCGTCTATCGCCCTCCATCGCAATTCTTTCTCTATTTCCCATTTTGTTTTTGTTAAATCTTATATTTGTTTACCTCGGGAACAATCATAAATCTTTTTTAAAAGGAAAATGCGCTGTGTGCTATAATTTTAGAAATTTCTTTCTGTATTAAAAAATTTCAATGAAAATTTAAAAATTTTCACGCAATTCAAAAAACGGTTCACGTAATTGAAAACGTGTTAGGTGTTTCCAAAATCGTTCTTATAATTACAAAATGTGCAACATTTACAAAAAATTATGTAACCCAAAAATATGTTCATTCTGTATTAAGAAAATGTTCATGGTGTACATGTTCACCGTGTATTGAAAATTTATTTATCAAGTAATTGATTTTTTTACTGTGTATTCATAATTGTTTATCACGTAAGTGAGGAAAATTCACCTTGCATTGAAAAATTCCAACATGTATGGAAAATGTTTACATGTGTTAAAAAATCATCGTGTACAAAAAAATGGTCACGTGTAGCACAGTGTACTAAAATGTTCACCATGCATTAAACTTTTTTATCGAATAATTCCGAAACATTTCATCATATGTTGAAAAATTCTAGCATGAACAATTTGTTTTAACACGTGTTTAAAATCATGGTGCACTAAAAAAATTCACGTGTATTTTAGTTAAAACATCGTGTACTAACATGTTCATCGTGTACTTTTTTAGATAAAACTTCATCGTGTAGTTTATAGAAAATGGAAATTATTCATCATGTAGTTAAAAAAATTCCTCATTTATTGTTAAATGTACAACACGTATTATAAAAAAATGTTTTTATTTTTAAGTATTAAAAGAAAAAAGGAAAACAAATAGAAAAACAAAGAAGCTGAACGGAAAATATGAGAAAAAAGTACCCCATTTGTCATTTATTTTTCCTCGGCAATGTTTATTTTTCCTCCAATTCTATTATTTGTTTGGTGAGAAATGGCACCCATGTACTGAGATACAAATGATGGAAAAGGGACCCACGTATTGAGATAAATTTTTTTAGTCCACACGTATTGAGATAAATATGAAGCAATGATGTCTCACATAGGTGTGCCAGGTGAAACATTGTCTTTTCAAGGCACCATAACGTAGTTAGTGGCAAAAAATGATTGAAGTGTCATACTAAGAACAAAATATATAGTGAGTGTCAAATAGAGAAGAAATATTGTTCATGACCAAATAGGAAACTCCGTTTAAGAAAACGCTACATTAGGAATCCTCTCATGGAACTAGAACCGCACAATAGAGTTTTTCTCTTAAGGAAGTGATCCACCAAACTTCTTTCTAGATATCAAATCGCCCGTGGGCGCCCTTTTGAGTCGACCTATTAGTGATTTGCACTCCAACCACTTCTTTGTATATATTTTGTTTTTAAAAAGGGTTTTCCGTATGATTATGGTTAGATTTTTTAGGTACTTCTTTTCCGTTTTTGATGGTTATTATTTTTATTTTTACCTTTTCCTTTTTTCTGTTATACTTTTTGCTTTCCCATTTTAAACTTATTTTTTTACCTTTCCTATTTTCGTCCATAGTTATATTTTCCTTTTTGAATTATCCTTTTTTATTTTATATTTTCCAATTTAATTATTTTTTAAAATTTCCTGTTTTTATTCATTCTATGTTTAAAGAAATATAACCATTTTAATAGAGCAAGAGTTTTGAAAAACATCTATAGAATTTTGGAGGTACTGCCTTTTGTGTGGTGTTTGATATTTTTTGTTTTATTATTTATTTTGATGTTCTTTTTTTGTGTGGAAAAGTATAATCATTCGTTTTTCTCCATTTATTATTTCTTAACTTTCTCCTTTCCCATTTGTTTCTTCATTTTTTGCATACATTTTCATTTTCATTTTATTTTTAAATTTGTAAACTTTCAAATATAAACAAACATTTTTTTCCAAAATATGTTAAAGTGTGATTACCAACTGACGGTGCACAATCCTGTCGGTACCCTCGGTAGGATTACTAGCGCAGCTGGAAGTCTTAGACCAGAGGTCACACAAGAGTTTCACCCAGATTCAGGCCTCCGGTGAGGAGTAATACCCTTCATACTGCTTGCTATTGCTATTCATGGCGGGTATACCTTGTGTGAGGGTAGACCTGACCATGGGAAGCCCGGTCCGAAAAAGCCCGACCCGGCCCGGCCCGACGCTGCCCTTGGGCCGGGCTCGAGCCTAGAATTTGAGCCCGAAGGCCGGGCCGGGCCGGGCCCGGGCCCATTGTTTTTGCATTTCTCTAAAGGTCGGGCCGGGCTAGCCCGAAGCCCGACGGGCTTTTACATGTTTGGGTCGGGCTCGGGCCTAAAAAACAGGCCCGATGGCAGGGCCGGGCCGGGCTCGGGCCTGGGTTTTGTTCGTCGGGCTTGGCTAGGCCCGGCCCGAAGCCCGGCCCGGCCTGAGGTATGGCCAGGTATATGTGAGGGGTTACAATGGAGTGTATGAAGTGCTACCTAGGAGTGCGGCTAATCTGCACCCGGGCTCATCTGCACCTACGCTTAGAAAAAAATTCAAAAAAAATACTAGAAATTTTTTAAAAATTCCAAATTTTTTTGCGGTGGTAGATAATTTGACGCGTGAGGTGCGCCCCAAAATTCAACTCATTTGAGCATCTGAGCAGCTCTCGGCAAAAAAGACAAAATAAGGGTCTGTAAAAATGTATACTGTTCACGCACTGTTTTGACCCGATTTGTCTTTTTTGCCGAGAGCTGCTCAGATGTCCAAATGAGTTGAATTTTGGGGCGCACCTCACGCGTCAAATTATCTACCACCACAAAAAAATTTGGAATTTTTTGAATTTTTCTAGTATTGTTTTTGAATTTTTTGCTGAGAGGGAGCAGATGAGCCCGGGCACCGTTTTGAGTTTTCCTGCTACCTAGAGTCTTTTCTACGAGAGTAGATGGGAATAAGAGCTCGGGGCCTGATACGTCCATTTTGTATCATATTTTCTTATAGTTGTTTATATTGTTTTGAAGTTATATTTCATATTATGATCCAATTCTAATGTATTTTCTCTCTTAAAATAAAAGATATCAAAAGAGTAAGATCGTCGTCAGCTAGAATTCTGATCTGAAGAGGTTACAATAGAGATATCAATTTTCCGGAGCTAAAAATGATGTGAAAATTTACGGAGATTTATTTTGAAATATATAAGAAATGCTGGAAGAAAAAAGTACCGGAGAGGACTCTCGGTGGGCCCACAAGCCAGGGGACGCGCCCTACCCCTAGCGGCGCCATGGTGGCTCGAGGGGCACACTACTAACGATTTTCTCCTATAATAAGCCATCTACCCTAGAAAAAAAAGAGAACACTTTTAGGACCTTCCATCGCCGTCTCAAGGCGGAACCAGAGGCAGAGCACTTTTGCTCTCTGACAGAGCGATTTTCCCGGGGAAACTTCTCTTCGAGAGGTAGAAATCGAAGCCATCGTTATCACCAACCTTCCTCTCATCATGGGAGGTTTCATCTCCCTCAACATCTTCACCAGCATCATCCCATCTCCAAACCTAGTTCATCTTGTGTGCTCAATCTTTGTATCCAGCCTAGGATTGGTACCTAGGGTCCTAGTAGTTTTGATTACATCTTGTAGTTGATGCTAGTTGGTTTACTTGGTGAAAAATTTATATGTTTAGATAAACACATACTCCCTTCGTCCCATAATATAAGAACGTTTTTGACACTAGTGTAGTGTCAAAGGTTTTTATATTATGAGACGGAGGGAGTATTTTATATCGTATGATCATGAGCAATATTATGAGTACTTCTATTTGTGAGGACATGAGAGAAGTCTTGTTACTAGTAATCATGTGAAGTTGATCACCGTTCAATGTTTTGATGATATGTTGTGTTGTTCTTTCTCTAATGGTGTCGTGTGAATGTTGAATACATGTCCTTCAAGAGTAGGAAATGACCACTCTCTCAGTTGCGTTTCAATGATGGAGTGTGCCCCCGGATCGAGCCCCTGAACATCGGCCGCTGCCTACTAAGGTGGTCATGGACGACCAACATAGCAGCCACAAGCTCCTCATCGTTGGATGAAGAATCATCTGAGTCGCAAATGAAATTGTGGAAAAAGAACTCACTATCGAAGTCCATTTGTACCTTGCGGGCAAACCGTCGAACAGCTCGCGGGCGTCGTGGAAGAAGCTGGCCGGTAAAGAGCCTCGTGCCTCCCCTGGACCAGGTAGCAGGCATGTCAGCATTTGGCGAGCGAGGTCGTCGCGCTTGGGTGCTACATGCAGGGGGTGGGGCGAGGGGGTGGTGGTGGCGATGTCGGTGTGCTGCGGCGGCGGTGGGGCGAGGCGGTGGTGGCAGCGACGTTGGAAGGTGGTGTGCTGCGGGGGAGGTACGTTGGTGTGGACGGCCTGGGCACCGGAACTGGGCGGCGGCGACGACCGGTGAGGCAGCCGGTTGTGCTGGCTGTCGATGGGAGGAAAATAGAATGACCAATGTGCCACCGACTGGACCGTTTGTGTCGCAACCTAGATGAACACGCGAAGACAATTTGGTCGGCGCGCTGGAGTTGGTCTCCTCTCGCTCTCACCTACCCTCTCTAAATCTTATCCCCAATAGCCCCAATTCCTCGTCTACCTCTCGGTTGATCCTGATTCCGCTTCCGTTGAGGCAAACATGGAGGATCCCCCCATCACGGCCTCGCTCGGCCCCATGGGTCGCCTCCTCCGGCGACTCCATTCACTCGAGGCTTCCGAGCATCCTCTGCCAGAGGGGCTCACTGCCAACGGGATCCGGCTTCTCAGAGAAGGTCTAGAAGGATTGTACGACCACCTCAAGGATGCGCCGGATCCAGATCCGCACCCTGGCGCCACGCCCAAATGGTGGACCAAGGAGGTTCGGGAGCTTGGTTACGATACGGAGGACTTCTTCGACGAGGTTATGCAATCCGGTGCCGGCGAAGGCGCCATTGTCCGCAGGAGCTCTCGCCTTACTGCAATCTTTGGGGCTGGCAGTAGGCGGAAGCAGCGCCGGCGCCAGATTGCGGAAGATTTCTCACAGTTGATGGCTCGTGTGGATGACGCGAGAGAGAGGTGCCAAAGCTTCCAGCTTGCTCCGGCGGAGACAGCTGATATCAGCCGCCACAGGGCTGATTTGTCCCTGGACCTGCCGGCGTCGGCTGTCTCCATCTCCGACGTCGGCCTGGTCACAGCTGACCGTAGCCTAGTTGGTGTCGAGGTACCCATGAAGAAGCTTGGTAAACTGCTGGCTTTCGGCGACCACAACCAGAACCAGCTCAAGGTGATACCCATCATTGGATCTGCAGGAGCTGGAAAAACCACTGTTGCCAGAACAATATATCATCAGTATGGAGAGGAATTCCAGTGCAAGGCTTTTGTACGGGTGTCCCTAAATCCCGATATGAGGAGGCTTCTCACCAGCATCCTCTCACAAACTAAGGCACCATGGACTCATGCCTTTTCTGATGTGCAGGACCTTATTGACGGTATCATCAAACATCTTCAAGGAAAAAGGTATCGTGGAAATTTTATTGGCTATACTGGATTTTAGTAACTATCATATTGTGCTTTTATGAAAAACAGGAAAATGCTTTTCTTATTAAAGAACTCGAACTTGTCTTTTTCTTTTCTTGTAAGGTTCACATTCCATAATACTCCCTCCGTCCGGAGATACTTGTCATCAAAATGGATAAAAAGGGATGTATCTAGATGTATTTTAGTTCTAGATACATCCCCTTTTATCCATTTTGATGACAAGTATTTTCGGACGGAGGGAGTATGTATCATGAACTTCTAAAGGTATCAATATCGTAAGTTCTAACATGATGTATATCTATGAGCTTGATGACATTTTCTTGAGATGCTGACATACTCAAACCCCAAACTCATGGATCCACCCTTTCATGTACATTGTCCATTTTCTCGAAGAAAATGTACATTGTCCACTCCTTCAGAAAACTAAAATAAGTAAGGAGATAAGTCTGATGTTTTTCTCATAAACACCGCCATTTACTTTTTTCTTAGTTAAATGTGTTCTAGTTCTTCTGTATTCCTTTTACAGATAAATTAAGTTCTGTATTGACTGTGTTTCTTTACCTGTTTCTTTTTGTGTAAGCTTGACCAAATATATTCGTTATGACTTGCAGCTACTTCATTGTAGTCGATGATATATGGAAATCATCAGAATGGGATATTATTAGCCGTGCTTTTCCTGATGGTGATTGTTGCAGCAGAATACTGACAACCACACAAGTTGGGGATGTAGCATTAGCATGTTCTGGTTATGAGTCAGAATACATATTTGAGATGAGACCTCTTAATTATGGTGAATCTCAGAAATTATTCTTCAATAATGTTTTTGGTCCTGAAGGTGAAGATGCTTGCCCTCAAGAGTTTGAAGCAGTTGCAGATAGGATTATCAGGAAATGCGGTGGTTTACCATTAACAATTGTAAATATAGCAAGCCTGTTGCTACCAAGCAAGCGGAACCCTGCAATGGACCAATGGGAGAAGGTAGAGAGTTCTCTACCCTCCACTTTGAGGACAGATCCTACTACCCAAGGGATGAAAGATGTTCTAATCCTTATTTACAATAAGCTTCCACTTCATTTGAAGACATGCTTGCTCTACCTTAGGATGTATCCAGAAGGCTGCACTATCAGGAAGGATGATTTGGTGAAGCAATGGCTAGCTGAAAGTTTGGTTGGTGACACTGAGTATGGTTACTTTGACGAGCTTGTCAGAAGAGGTATGATCCAACCTGTAGACACCAACTATGAGGGGGAGGTGTTGTCATGTACAGTTAACCACATGGTAATGGATCTTATCAGGTACAAATCCTTTGAGGATAATTTCGTCATTGTCGTGAAGTATTTTGAATCAACTCTACTGCTTCCTGACAAGGTTCGCCGATTGTCCCTCCAGTTCGGAGGTTCAAAAAGCGCAAAGATACCAGAAAGCATCAGAATTTCCCAAGTTCGATCACTTTTATTTTATGGATCCTCCAGATGTGTACCTTCCATTCTGGATTATGGCCTTCTCCGAATTCTGATTCTTCATATTTGGGCTGATGAAGACCAGATGAGTTTTGACCTCACTAGAATCGTTGAACTATTTCGACTGAGATATCTGCTTGTTGAGTGTAATATCACCATCAATTTGCCAGACAAGATTCAAGGATTACGATACTTGGAGACACTGCATTTAGATGGAAGACTATCTGCTGTTCCATCAGATATTGGTAATTTGGAGAATATACGGCACCTCCGCCTTCCAATCCAGGCTAATGTGAGGGAACTTGGAGGTCTGACCAATCTCCAGGATCTTCATCTCACCCTTTCTACAGCACAGCCAGTTGAGAATTTGGAGGTTACCATGAAATACCTTGGCTCAATTCTCCACAAACTCAACAACCTCAAGTCTATAATTCTGGCATCTGCACGTTCCTGTCCTGTAAATACTTCGAGTGTGAGCATTTCATGTGTTGGCTTGAGCAACGTGTCTCCTGCTCTGGCCCATCTCGTGAGACTTGAGTTATTGCCACGGATTTGCATCTTTCCCAGCCTCCCGAACTGGTTTAAAACACTGGACAAACTCTTCACTCTGAAGATAGCAATCAGAGAGTTGTCGAACAGTGATATTGATATCGTTAAAGGGTTACCTGCCCTCGCTGCTTTCTCGCTGTGCATCCAGACAGCGCCTGCAGAGAGGATTGTCTTTGGCAAGGCTGGATTTTCAGCTCTCAAGTACTTCAAGTTGAGGTGCAGTAAACTGTTGCTGAAATTTGAGGCTGATGCAATGCCTAATCTTCAGAAGCTCAAGCTAGTCTTCAATGTTCAGGAAGTGCAGCAGCATGGAGCTGGAGCTATCTGCATCGAGCACTTGGCAGGGCTTAAAGAGATATCCGCAAAAATTGGGGGTGCAGGTGCTGCTGGCACAGAGTCTGCCTTGAGGATTTCTGTTAGCAATGATCCAAAAAATCCAAAAATCAATGGTCAGCTGGTGAACTGGAATTTCTGTGCCGACGAAGATGGGATTATCGCGGCACCAGACCGAGCAGCTCTGATTATGGAAGAACGAGGTGAGATCCTGGAGGAAAACACAGAATATGAGTACAAAAGAGAAGATGGGGACCGACAACCTGATAGCGGGTACGAATTTTTCCTTTCTTTGATTTATTGATTCCTCAACCTGTTTTTTCTTGTGTGATGATAAACTGTTGCTGTAATCAGCATTTCTACGCTGCTGGAGCCCTCTGTCCCGTTCCCTGAGAGACCCACCGACCGGCCACATGGCCAGAGGCTCCTTTCTGCGTGGTCCAGGGCCAGGCACACCTTGAAAGCTGTGCCCCGCACCTTGAAAGCCGGCAATGAGGGCCACGGTGTTGGGAGTGTAAAATTATTCAGCTATAAGGAGTTGGATAGGGCAACTGCAAGATTTCACCAATCCAATAAGATTGGTGAGGGAGGTTATGGACCAGTGTATAAGGTAATACCCTATTTATTATGTATTGGATGCTGGACTTAATTATTGAAAGTGTTTTAAAATCGCTAATAACTTGCCATTTCAGGGAACGCTCAAGGATGGAACAGCTGTTGCAGTAAAGGTGCTCTCTTTGCAGTCTAGGCAAGGCGCGAAGGAATTTCTTAGTGAACTTATGGCGATCTCTGATATTTCCCATGAGAATCTTGTCAAACTTTATGGCTGTTGTGTGGAAGGAAGCCACAGGATCCTTGTCTATAATTATCTTGAAAATAATAGCCTTGCACAAACCCTTCTAGGTAGATTCTCATTGCTGGACCTCTGTATTCTCTTGTTGGTAAATTTTCAGGCGCCATAATCCTTCTTGGTCCTTGGCATTTTTTAGGTTCTCAGCGTAGCAGCATCCAGTTCAATTGGAGAACTCGGGTGAATATTTGCATTGGTGTTGCCCAGGGACTAGCATACCTCCACGACGGTATCCGGCCTCACGTTGTCCATCGTGACATCAAAGCAAGCAATATACTTCTCGATAAGGATCTTACCCCGAAAATTTCTGATTTCGGCTTAACAAGGCTTCTACCTTCAGGTGTAGCACATATTAGCACAAGAGTCGCAGGAACACGGTAAGTGTGAACTATTTGATCGAACTTGCTGCTTTGCTATATATTACTTGGACTTGTGTTTTCTCATTAGATTGAAATGCTAGTTCAGCTGATCCTTTGAACTTAGTTAGGTTGGGGGAGGCATTTTAGATTAGACTTATACATACATACCTACGTTTATCTTGGTAAGCTCTTATCAAGCTAAGCAAGGATTGCATAGAGATGCCGCTTTCTGATAAGCATGTTAAGGTCGAAAAGAGACGGCTTCACATGGCTTGACTGCCTCTCCAGTGCGTGCCACTGATCTGGTGTCTCTTCCTCCTCTCCCTGTTCTCTAAAACTGCTGTAACGTATTAGGCTTTGGGCCATTTTCAATTCAAAAATCAGGCAGGGAAGCAAAAGAAATCAGAATGTGATATCCCCTCTGTTGCTTTCCTCACTGTAGTTTTGCTTGCAGAGGTTACTTGGCTCCTGAATACGCCATCCGAGGACAAGTGACACGGAAGTTAGATGTTTACAGCTTTGGTGTTCTGCTGATAGAAATAGTCAGTGGAAGATGCAACACTGATACAAGACTGTCGTACGAAGATCAGATTCTTCTTGTGAAGGTACAGGACCCTGTTATTAATGCAAACACCTGATATGAATTCACACTATACATAGCTTCATTACTTGAGGTGAATGGTGTTGATGCAACTTCCCTTTTTTCTTATCACCGAATCCGTATCATTAGTTGACAGAGTTTACTAATAGGGCAATAAATGGTGTGGTAGCCCGGGGTATCATTTGCATACATTATATTACCCCAGCAAAACAATCCCAGATGCTACCCAGGGTTCAAATCCCAGTGAAATTTCCAAAATTTCATATATTTCAGTGTGGTCCGAAATATTTTTAAAGCCGAAATTTCAAGGCAGATTTAAAATAATTTCAAAATAAATTTAAATTATGTTAGAATTCATTAAAATTAAGTGAATTTTGAACTTCAAAGTCCGAAATAATTTCTGAAATATGCGAAATTTCGAATATTTCTGAAATTTTGCGTATTTCAATGAGGTCCAAAATTAGTTTGTTTTCGAAATTAAAAACCTTGCCTAGTGCTACATTACCAGTCCTCCTCTCTCCCTCTGCAGACATGGGAATACTATGACCAGGGGCAACTGGACAAGATCATCGACAGCTCGCTGGGCGACGACCTGGACGTCGACGAGGCGTGCAGGTTCCTGAAAGTGGGGCTCTTGTGCACGAAGAACGTCACGAAACGCCTGCCCGATATGTCGACGGTGACCCGCATGCTGAGGGGCGAGGAGGACATGGAGTCGCAGGAGATCATTAAGCCCGACGTGATCCGGGACATCATGGACCTGAAGCTGAGGAGCAAGGCCACGTCATCGTCGCTGCTGACCTCAGCCGTGGGGCAGTCCTCCCCGTCGTCGTCGTCCATGGGCAACACCACCCGCGCCTCCAGCACCTTCACCGCGACATCGGACCGCCCCTGACTGACGAGTTATGCCGGGAGAAAAACGGATACACCGAGGGGGAGGGGGGAGACCGTACGGACGGCAGAGCAAACTGTGGATAGGTAGTGTAGGGCAGCCCACATTTTTCTTCTTCCTTTTTTTGTGCTTGTATGTTCTTTGTGGTATAGCTTTCATCATACTTCCATTTACTCCACTTGATTGTTTTGCGTATAAAAGGGTTATCCGGATATCTGTCAGTACATAAAAACCAAGCCACGTCTAGTTCTATCACTGTGAAGAGCGCGTACAGCCTCGCTCTTGAGGAAAAATAATGCATGTCCGCGAGCAGGGCACCGGACGGCAATCATGCCGTCTGGACTGCATTGTGAGGGTGCCCTGCTCCTCCAAAGGTACGATTGTTCGGCTGATGACTCGCCACGGATTCTTTGGCAACGATGCAAAACAGATATAACCGGCACATAAAAATTTGGAATACATGGTCAACATTTTCTCTATACACATTTCAATTTTTCAAATACAAGATTGACATTTTTGGAAAACATGTTTAACATTTTTGGAAAACATGTTTAACATTTTTTCTATACACGCATTTTCAAATGTTTGGTTAACAATTTTCAAATACAAGATTAACATTTTTAACACATGATCAATGTTTTTTCTATACACATTTAACATCTTTTCAAATGCTTGATTAACGTTCTTAAATGCAATATTAACATTTTGTAATACATGGTCAACATTTTTTATATATACATTTAACATTTTTCAAATGCTTGATTAGCATTTTACAAATAAAATTTAACATTTTTTGAATAAGATTAAAGATTAATTGTTTTGAATACATGGTTAACATTTTTTATATTCACATTTAACATTTTTTCAATGCTTGATTAACATTTTTACAATACTTGTTTAACATTGTTTTTCAAATGCCCGGTTAATATTTTTTAAATTCACGATCAACTTTTTTCACACAAATTTTGTTTTTTGTATACATTTTTCGTACATATCTGAAACATTCAATATTTTTCAAATGCATGGTTAACATTGTTTTCAAATATTTTATGTCAAGTTTTCTTTGTAATATATTTATTTGAAATATTTGAAAATATAAACGGAAGTAAGAAAGTAGTTAAAAAACGAAATAAAAAACAAGGGCGTAAAAACAAGCGCGCTCTATGTGAGTCAAACCAGCGACCACCATAATCAAGGACCGCTGGTGTAGCCACCCCGCCACCAGCTGGATCTGGTAACTCTCCACTTTTTCCTTCTTTCAACTTTCTTTTTTCTTCTTCCTGATTCGATGAATTTGTTTGCAAATACATGAACTTTTTCTTCAAATTGATGAACCTTTTTTGTATTTCAATGAACTTTTTCCAAAATTTAACGAACATTTTTTTGAAATTTGATGAACTTGTTTTCAAATCGATGAACTTTTTCAATTTCGATGTACTTTTTTCAAAACCGATGAACTTTTTTTCAAATTTGATGATCTTCTTTCAAATTTGATGAACTTTTTTATTCAAAATCCATGAACTTTTTTCATTTTCAATAAACATTTTTTCATATTCGGCGATTTTTTTTTCAGAATCATGAACTTGTTTTTAAAATTTATGAACAAATTTAAATTCACATTTTTTTTATATGCGATCGAGGGGACCCAAAGGAAATAAGCGCCCACCACACGTACTTCACAGAGTAGCGACGAGCGTTGCACCTTGCCCGCCATTGGTAGGGTCGCCCACCACTGCTACGAGATGGACTACACTGGCAAGCAAATTACGCCGTCCGCCACTCCTACCAGTGGCGGGCGAGCAGGCGCCCGCCACTGATGCCCCTTTAGCAGTGGTGTGAGGTCAGTGGCGGGCGGCCTAAAGAGACTCGCTCGCCACTGCTGGGCTTTAGGCGCCCGCCACTGCTAGGCATGCCTGCAGGAGTGTCTATTGGATACTTTATATGTCTCAAGACCTTAACCGTTATCCAAATATCCAGGGGCCTCTGTGACTTAACGGGCTTCCAAAGACAAAAGGAGGGGGATTCTAATCCTTATGATTTTTCCCCTCTAGGTTGTTTGATTCTCAAGATTTCAAATTATACAAAACTACCTTTAGAATTTGTTTGCGCTAGATTCCATTGGAAAATTCCACCAACTCTAAGTTCTTATGACCTCGTTGGTTCATAGAATTGCAAAACCATAAGACAATAACTCGGTAACGGAATGTGACGACACTTGGAATCATATATATAGATTAAATGTGCGAATTTTTGATAAAAAAATATAGACAATAACGGAATGTGACGACACTTAGGGATCGAAAACACATCAGGGAATGATAAAAAAAATGGTTGCAACATAAAAAATATGTGAATTTTTGTAGAGATTAAATGTGTGTCATTGTTATCATACACACAAGTGAAAATCTTAAAAAATCTTAATTTCTTTCTAAAGAAAAGAATAAGACTAGATTTCACATAAACTAGAAATATAATAACATTTAGACTTTTTTCAATTTTTTCCCCACAAATGCATTGGACGTCGTAAAAAACCATGATTGTTGTAAAGGGTGATATGTAGTTCGTTAAGGTAAAATGAATATTGCGTGCTTAAATATCCAGGTTCGTACATGCAGAACGAACACCAACATAATTAACGTTTGCACTCCTCTACAACCCCGCTTTGCTCATTAAACAGGAGGTGACAGGCGGGAAGGATTATGTCTGATCCAAACCAAATTTTGATATGACACTTCTGAAAATAAATATAATTTAAACTAAACTTTTATATTTGTGTGTAACTTTTTTTAATTATGGTACATCCATAACTGATAAATATTCCATATTATTTACTTGGTATAGTTAACAAAAATGTTGTTACATATTAATTGTATTGTTGTTTGTAATGTAATGTATATTAAAATACATATATGCTCTGCAAATTTTAAACTACCTATGCAGTTCAAACTACATTTTTTAGACAATGATTGTCAATGAGATTTTGAAAAGGATGCCCATAATTGTGAAAAGAAATAAAAGTAATAAATTGCAAGACTCCTTGGATTAAATCTTGAAGTTTGCGTGAATTACATAGTGTATATGCATATAATTATGTGTGTGCTTGTATATTTCAATACCCTTAAATATCTTGGTAGAAATCTTTAGAGCCTCTTTAGACTGTAGGAATTTTTTATAATTCGGATGATAAGGATATTTTTTGTATGGAAGCCCTTTGGATCAAACAATAGGGCTTACTAGACTCCTATGGAATCCTTCCCCATGCACCTCATTCAATACAAATCTGAACATGAACTTAAACCTCCTTTTAATTTTCCTTTGACAAGTCCAATGCACCTTTGCTCTATCTCTCTCTACCTTCTCTCATCAATTCTCCATAATCACTGTGTTTGTTTCATCCAAAGACACATACCATAGAATTCTTGTATTTTGAGTGCCTACATGATTCGGTGGTGTATATCTTCTCAATCCTTAATTTTTTATTCCTGCATTTTAGAGTTCTTGCAGTCCGGTGAGGCCCTTAAACATATTATCTATCAAATCTTTTTAACACGAGTTCTAGTGTAATATTCAGTAGCAAATTACTATGATTCTAGACTGCAGATTGACCAATCGACATGACCCTTAATGCATGTTAGTGGTTACAACAACAAGTTGATAATGTTTGCAATATTTGTACTTGGTATCGAAAGTAAATCTCTTATAGCAATCAATGAAGAACATAAAAAGTCAAACATCCCCCTCCCCATCATCAGATACAATAACAAAAGAATTGAACACCCTTGATCGGAGGCAATAGAAGTGGATACACTAGCAAGCCACAAAGGGTTGCGTGATTTCAGTTGAAATTAAGATGTCATAGAGAAACATGGATTTCTGGGCTAGGATCGATTGTCAATCAACGAGCTGGTGTCCAAGATACCATACCTATTTTTTGGATTAAAGGAGCTCCTTGTTCTCGATTTCATTTTATAGATATTGATAAAGCATCTAACCATGGGCAAGGCTAAACTGTTTGCTTGGAAATGAGATGAATTAGGTGCTGCAGCCCCCAATACTCGGCAACCTACAGGCAACACACCCTCTGGTTCGGGAAGCTTACCTTCTGTGTGGCACCATGATTTCAAAAGCTTAACTAATAACTTTAGAATGTTTTAATTAATTTTTTAAAGCATTTTATTCTGCAATTTATGTGATTGTGTATGACTAGCTTGCTAAGTATGACTTGTCAGGCTAGTCATAATGGGGAGTAACTTAAACTAGTGTCATGCATATGACACTAGTCTATGTTACTACCTTCATAGTACAAAGTAATTTAGAGGTAGTATCATGGATTGTTGCATTTATTAGTGTATAGGCTCATTGTTTCTTGGAAAGCGCTATGTGATGGTTACATAATATGTTATCACCTTCCTCTCTTTCCTCATTTAATAGTGTGCCAACTCACCAATTTTCCTAGTTAGGATTGCATGTAAATGCATGTTACTACCTATGTTACTCCCACTATGACTAGCCTTATACTTGCAGTTGCTTTCTCATTTTTTTTTACATCTAACGTATTAACATAAAATACGTCCAGAACACATCCTCATTTATAATAGGATGGTCAAGTGTGTGGGAAGTGACTAGAGAATAATTTATCGAGCTATTCATAAATGTGAAGAAATTTGTAAAGCGAATATATGAGCTTTCAGGATCCAGTGTTGGTTTATGCCTACTTAATGACGTCTTGCTTGACTATAGGCCCCCTGGTTTATAGGCGCGTGGCGGCTATCTTGCCTAGGCCCGGTCTCGTGGCGTGACACATCTAATGAAATCACCACACTTGTACTCCCTTCATCCGGACTTGTTAGCCATCCTTGTATTATGTCAAATTTGACCGTTAATTTAATCAATAAAATATGATTTTTATGCAGTAAAGATAAGATTATTCGGAGTATATGTGTCATTTCACATTAGTCGTATTAACTGTTTATATGGAGGCTAGTCATAGTGGGGGAGTAACTTAGACTAATAACATGCATAAATTACTAGTCTATGGTACTAGTGGGTAACATAGTGGGTAGTGTCATAAGTGTGATAACATAGAGACTTTTATTTATTAGTTTGTGGAGTCATTTTCATTAGGAAGTGCTATGTGATGGTAACTTGTTCTGTTACTTTATTTGTCTCTCTTTTCTTTAATTACACGATACGTCACTTTTTTTTTTTGCTTATGTGACATGCATGTTACTACTTATATTACTCTTACCATAAGCCTGTATTCTTGTTTTGCCCCGAACCACTAAAATCACAGGACCAACCATGTCTGCCCCCCAAAATAGTGTAATGGAAACATATCGGCAATCCCTCAGACATGGAGTATCTGAGCTCGGGCTCAAATGAGCTTGGACGAATAGTAAAAAAGAAAAAATCTGACTTTTTGGTAAACTTTGACAAATGTTTTAAGTGCTTGTAAATTTTCATCATGAGATCACATTCGTGGAAGGCATGGCAAAAGGAAAAATCGATGCTTCAAAAATACTGCTTTCGAAAGCATTTTCTAGAACTTTTTTTTTGCCGCGCTTTTCACGAATGTTATCTCATGATGAAAAGTTACAAACACTTAAAACCATTTGTCAAAGTTGATTGGTGGTTGCCCTCCAGGCTCCATCGTCGTTAGATTCAGCGACGGCACATACGTATCCTCCTTCATCCAGAGCGGCAGAGTGCAGTAGCTACCTATACCTAGCGTGGCGTGATTTCCGTCCGTTGGAAGGTGTCGTGTCGTCCATGAACAATTTCTTTCTCGTTGGTTCAGGATCCACCATCCCGTTATATATACTTTGCAGTATCAGCGACGTAGACTCGTAGACCATGCAGACCTGGGATCGAATCCCTATGAGCCCTTCCATCTCGCGTGAAGCGAGATATAGTCGCCGCGGCCTTGAAAGACCAACCATCCCCTCCAGTCCATGGAAAACAATGTGGCCCGTTTCCAGTTTTTTTTTTAAAAAAGAATCTTGCCCGTGTGTCTCTCGGTCTCTCCTCCGGAAGAGGAGTCATGGAGCATAGTCTTGATATATATACTACCCCCTTACGGAAGAGGACCGCATCCAATCCAATTGATCCCAGAGAAAACCGCCAGTCGCCCCTGTTTGTGCGCGAAACCCTAACGAACTCGCCCCGTTCGCTGCAGAGGAGAACATGGAGACCAGATCGAGAGGAGGAGGAGCAGAGCAGGGGCTGAGAAAGAGAGCAAGAGCAGGAGAGCCGCGAGATCAACCACCACCCAATGGTTTGTACCTGGTGGTGGAGCACGAGACCGAGAACAAGTGCGAGGTGATCAAGCCGCCGAGCCACGCCGGGGCACCCTTCGGCGCGCCGGGCATGTCCTTCGTCGCCGTGAGTTCTTCGAACCACGGCGGCGACTGGATCGTCGGCGTCGGCGGCAAGACCACCGTCACCTACGACGCCGGCACGTCGGAGGTGATCCGGGGCCCGCCAGTCCTGTCCCCCAAGCACCAGCCCGTCCTCATCTCGCACGGCGGCATGCTCTACGCCATCACGCGCCGCCCCCGGGTGGTGCCCTGGACGGACTTCGAGGTCCTAAGCTTCGAGGACGGCATCCCCTCCATTAATTACCCCTACGCCACTGAGAAGGCGCCGCCTTTCTTCCCCTGCAGGCTCACCCCGATCGAGTTCCGTAATCCGCCGGAGGTCTGCGTCGGGTCCTACGCCGCCGTGGACGGGCGCATCTTCCTCTCCCTGCAGCAGGAGGAGGGCACCTACGTCTTCCATGTCGCGAGCAAAACATGGGAACGCGTTGATGACAGTAACCTGCCTTTCATCGGGCCGGCGGCACCCCTCTGCGATCGCATGTTTGCCGCCTGTACGAAAACCAGGAGCAACAATGAGGATGCAATCACGCTCTTCTCCCTGCCCATGGACGGTAGTACCAAATGGCTTCCCATCCGGGAGTTCGTCGTTGGGCCAACAGACCACGTCTCAAGGCAGTTTCTGTGCCCCCTCCCAGGAGGTCGAAGCTTTTGTTGGATCAATACAATGCACCCAGACTCGGCTACCAGCATCCAACTCAACAGCAAGTTGAAGTCTGTGCTGGCTACATTTACCATATTTCAGCTCAAGAATCTCGAGGGCAACGATGATTTCTCAGCATCATCAGTTACACTGGAGAAACTGGGGAAACCGGGGCAGCTGATACACACATTATCTGAGGGTGAGAGTAGTCCAGTGACTCTGATTGCTGCACTCACTCACAATGCAACAAGTGCCTGTGATCTTTAATCAAGTCTTTTAATTATTAAAGCTGATTTGTAACCTGAACCTCCCTTATAATGGCTGAGCAACCTTCTCTGCTCAACTTAGCGCCTTCGAGGCCGCCATCCGTGTATATGGCACCGAAGGTCGCTACCCTGTAAACTTCTCCCCCTAACCTTACCTATCAATGGAATGATACGCTACCTTAGCATATTCGGGGAAAAATGTTATTAAAGCTGATTTGTATGTATGTCATTTGTTTGTATATGCAGTTAACTCTCAATATGCCAGCCCAAAGTTAAATTAAATGAAACATGTACACTTAAATCTTATATGCAGTTAACTCTCAATATGCCAGCCCAATGTAGGAATAGTGTCCTCTCCTATTCTCGTTTCGTCGGTGCACTTAGCGTCAGTGGAGGTGTGTCTTTAGTGGATCTTCATGTATGCGGTTGATTTTGTTCTCCCGTGGACCCGTCTAAATTCGGTTGGTGCTCGTGGTCTTTGGAGTTTTTACTATGCAGACCGCAGCCGCCTCCGTCTTCTGGTATACCATGACAACTTTTCGGCCGCTGCTTTTACAGGCTTCTGGATTTAAACAAGTTTACTCTGCTAAGACGGAGGCTAAGAGGCGGCTACGAGTTTTGCTCACGGCGTGATGCCGATGGATGCAAAAGGGAGAAGGCTTCGGCATCCCAAAAAGTTATATGTATTTTTCATTCTCTACAAAGATATATTTCTACGGGCCTGCCCTACTTAATATATGGTGTTTGACCTTCCTAAAAGAAAAGTTTAAGCATCGTTTTCCTTTTCCTTATGCGTGCCATGTTGCACACGAAGAGAACGCTGGACAGGTCTACCGGCCGGAGTGGTTTATAACATTTGAAATGCACGGACGAAGAACCACTAATGAAGCAGGCAGATGCATGTTGAATTTTGTATATACTCCTACATGACAATGACCAGCCAAATTGCAAGAAAAACTGATTGCAACTGCCAATCATGAAGGCACCTGACAAATGGCGTCCCGAAAAGAAGCATCAATAAACTAACGGTGGTCATCACTACTCAGCAGTAGTGCGCGGGCTCTAACACACAAGGAATTAATGAATCAATTCGAGGGAAAACGTGACCCCCTCCCTCCCTCCCTCCCCCTCCTCGTCGTCACATCTTCTTCTTCATCCTCTCCACGTCGCTCGGTCGCTCCTTCCTCGGCGAGGACATGGCGCGGCAGCGAGACACGTAGCGCTCGTCGCCCGGCCTGAGAACAAAGGGCGCTGTCGTCAACCTGGGGAGAGGACAAACATGCCAGCCACGACGTACGACCACATCAAACATCGAGATAACCCACAGGATTCAACGTCTAGCGCCCCTAGAAAACTCAGCCTCCCGCTACCCCACTAACAAAGATCTCGCCATTACAGACATGCGCGCCATGACAAGCCCTCCACGACCTCGCCCCAGCGCCTCCCCTCCCTTAAATTCATGCACAACCTCCAACCAAAGTTCAGACTTCAGACCAGACCAGAGAGAGAGAGAGAGAGAATTAATCAATGGAGCTCCAGTTCCAGCAGCAGCAGCAGCAGCAATGCCAGTACGAGGCGGCGGTGGGCAAGGCGGCGGCGGCGGCGGCGAAGGGGAGGGGCAGCAGCAAGTGCAAGTTCGTCGGGGTGCGGCAGCGGCCGTCGGGGCGGTGGGTGGCGGAGATCAAGGACACCACGCACAAGATACGGGTGTGGCTCGGCACCTTCGAGACCGCCGAGGAGGCCGCGCGCGCCTACGACGAGGCCGCCTGCCTCCTCCGGGGCTCCAACACGCGGACCAACTTCGCCACCGCCGCCCCCGCCGCCGCCTCCTCGCCGCCGGACTCGCCGCTCGCCTCCAGGATCCGCACCCTGCTCACCCACAAGAAGCTCAAGAAGAGCGCCTCGCCGCCGCCGCCGCGGGCGCCGTCCCAGCAGCCGGCTGTCACCATCAGCCTCGCCACGGCAGCTAGTAATGCCAGCGCCGGTAACAGCACCAGCAGCACCAGCTCGACCATCAGCTTCGCCATGAGCGCCGGTGGAGCCGCCGCCCACCACACTCCCGCTCCCGGCCTCTCTAACCACATGACTTACCACCAGTGGATCAACCACGGAGGCGAACAGCTCCATCAGCACCTCGAGCATCAGCCATGGCCGGCAACGCTCAGCCCGGCTGCCCCGACGCTCGCCGCGCGACGCAACGTGGCCGAGTGCCGGGTGATCGCGGACGCGGCGAGGCCGGAGAAGCAAGAGGACTCCGCGTCGCCCGGCGCCGCCATGAGCGGGGTCGTCCAGCAGGAACAGGACGACGGGTTCGACATCGGGAGCGACCCCTGCGACTCGCTGTGGGATCTGCCGCCGATCTGTCAGCTGTCCTGCAGGTCTCTCATGTACTAGACCAGTCGAAGGTTTCGCCGGCGGCGAGATCTCATCATCTTGAGGTTTCTTGCTCGTTTTAGGGTCCATTTTCTGCCGTCGGGAGCCAATTCCATACAGAAAGATTGTATGAGGAATGATGGCCAAGCAAGCAGAGTAATGTGACAGCGGATGTCAGAGATGAGACGAGTGGATTTTGAAGCGTTGATCCTTTTTTGTAAGAGAAATTTATCTTGTGCCGTAGAGGTGTATCACCCTCGCGCACAGCAATAATGTAATTCTTGTGGTGGGTAATCCTCGGATTTAAAGTACTCCCTCCTTCTCATAATATAAGAACGTTTTTGACACTAGTGTAGTGTTAAAAATGCTTTTATATTTTAGAACAGAGGGAGTAGTAGTTACGATATGGTTAAGTCTCAGTCGAGTAACGTTAGCATGTTTCTTTTTTCTTTTATGTTTCTCTTTTTATCAACTTTTCATACTTTTTTTTCTCTTAATTTGTGTTTTAACATGATTCTTTTTTAATCGAGGTTACAAATAAATGAAATACGTTAAATGCAATTGCGCACGGTCAGCGGTTTGTCACGCCCAGTACAGGGCCTAGGCGAGAGAGACACCGCGCGTCTATACATCAAGTGTGGCCCATAATCACGCAAGGTCATATATTAAGCATGCATAAATCAGCATTGGATCATAAAAGCTTATATATTTACTTTACAATTTTTCACATTTACAACTAAATACATTGCATTTGCTAGTTGCTTCCCACCCGCTAGTCAAGCCTATTACTTGAAGGAGAAAGGTGTGACAGCTCCTGGGTGCCTAGGCACCCTCTATAAACAGTAACATAAAAAAATAGAAAACAAAATCAAAAAATCAGAAACTTTACAACTTCAAAGATGATCAAACTTTGTGAGTTCTTGCAAGTTTTCATGTCAAAATATCATGTAGAGAAAGGTGTACGAATTAGTTTTAAATTTCAGTGCTAAAAATGCTCAAAACTTCAAGCAATGAAAACTTTTTCGTGTGTAGAGCTCCTCGAATAACTTTTTGGCATGAAAACTTGCAAGCGCCTACAAAGTTTGATCATCTTTGATGTTGCAAAGTTTTAGATTTTTTTATTTTTTTTTCTATTTGTTTTGATTTTACTGTTCATAGAGGGTGCCGAGGCACCCGGGAGCTGAAAACCCACTCTATCTGAAGTCTTCGGCGCATTCTTATGTTAATCGATCTACTACATAAGAAAATAGAAAAAAGCAAGGGTAAGTACGACTCATACTCAGCAAGCAAATACTTCACTATTAAATAAGGTGGTATGATGGTGTGTGTGAATGGATGAACTGGGTTCAAAGGATAAAGAATATAATAATTGGCAGGACTAAATTCAACAAAAATGAAAAAAAGGAACAATACAATAGAAATGGACAAAGAAATTATTGGTGTGACACATGACCAATATGCTTCCCACCCCAGAAGTCACAAGGGGCAAATTTCACACTTTTACACTCTTAAAAGGGGAGAAGGTACTCCAATGTCAGACAACCTGTGCTAGAACCACATGGAACTGGTTCCAGAAGAGCAGAACCCTTTGGTTCCTTGAGGTACGACAACTTGACTTGCTAGTATGGGTCACTCCAACGATCCATCGCCCGCTACCCTGTTCGAAACAAGCGTCGTCCCTACCGAAGAACTCAGACAATGCCATACATTAACTCTAATTGATACAATATGCTTGCGATCATGACACCAGTTTAAATAGAGCAAGATGACTAAGCAGATTAATGACTAAGCAGATTAATGACTAATCTCAGAACTATATCTAAAATGATATGTTCATAGCGCTACATGAGCACTTGCAAATATATTGGTCCCATGAAGATTTTTTTAGAAAAAGAGGATGACCCTCGGCCTCTGCATCTGGGAGATGCATACGGCCACTTTATTGATTATTCTTAAGGACCTTACAAAGTACTACAAACAATATACCTGAATCCATCATCTTGGCAACATATGCCATTATTCCTATCCATATGATGAAGGGGTGCTAGCTGGGCCACTACCCAAACCACTCACCTAAGCCTAACATCAAAAGCCGGAAGCCCCAGCCGAGCCACATACCGGGTCTGGGGCACAATCCGGTCAGACGCACTCGTGTGTCGTCGCCGCCATCTTCCACAGGTCCGTCTTCAGATCATATTGAGGCTTCTACCTTGTCTGGCCACTCTGCCATCGACGCCCCCATGACGCCAGACAGCTTCCTCCTCCTGCACGAGTCCATCTCCGCGCATCAGACGCCGAGTCTCCACAGCACCATGCCGTCGAGATCCGCCACCATCAATGTGTAAGATGAAGCACCGCTCCACCAAAGTCGTCGTCCTCTAGTCCCTCGAGTCTGTGTGCACCTCCAAGAATGACGCCCCCAGGGGGAAACGACACCAGAGAGCCGCCGTCATCCGATCTACTGATCTAGGGTTTCCCCGGAGGTAGCAGAGAGTGGTCTTGAACATCTCCACGGCGATGCCTTCAGGAAGTGAACGACGCAGACAACGTCACCATCGCTCTCTCTCTCTCTCTCTCTCTCTCTCTCTCTCTCTCACACTCACTCTCTCTCTCTCACACACACACAAATAACACACAGACCAACGGATGTCAATAATGATCAAGGTGCAGTCGCATAATCAACAAGACGGCAACTGAGAGTTAGCACAAATTAGGACAACCCCAACGCGGATCACCGAACCGCCTGCAAATGTCTGGGCTGAACAATACAGACATTTTCTGCCATCCAACGACCACACCAAAATTGTCCGGACTAACCCGGAAGTCCGAAATCCCATAAACTGGAGCCAAACTGGGGGCGATTTGCGGGCAACGTTGCTCCGCTCCAAAATTACTCTGCTCTGCAATCCCACCAAAATCGCTTCGCTCTGTTTCCACAACATGTCTCTGTTGGGGAACGTTGCAGAAAATTAAAATTTTTCCTACGGTTTCACCAAGATCCATCTATGAGTTCATCTAAGCAACGAGTCTAGGGAGAGAGTTTGCATCTACATACCACTTGTAGATCGCGTGCGGAAGCTTGCAAGGTGATGATGTAGTCGTACTCGACGTGATCCAAATCACCGATGACCAGCGCCGAACGGACGGCACCTCCGCGTTCAACACACGTACGGGACGGGAGACGTCTGCTCCTTCTTGATCCAGCAAGGGGGAAGGAGAGGTTGATGAAGATCCAACAGCACAACGGCGTGGTGGTGGATGCAGGGCGTCACAGCAGCAGAGCTTCGCCGAGACTACGAGGGAGAGACGTAACGGGAGGAGGTGGAGGCGCCAGGGGCTGGTGTGTGAAGTCCCTCCTCTCCCCCACTATATATAGGGGTGCCAGGGGGGGCGCCGGCCCTAGTAGATGAGATCTACTAGGGGGGGCGGCGGCCTAGGGGAGGTTTCCCTCCCCCCCAAGGCACCTAGGGGTGCCTTCCACCACTAGGACTCCTCCTAGGGGGAAACCCTAGGCGCATGGGCCTATAGGGGCTGGTGCCCTTGGCCCATGATGGCCAAGGCGCACCCCCTACAGCCCATGTGGCCCCCCCGGGACAGGTGGCCCCACCCGGTGGACCCCCGGGACCCTTCCGGTGGTCCCGGTACAATACCGATAACCCCGAAACTTGTCCCGATGCCCGAAATAGCACTTCCTATATATAATTCTTTACCTCCGGACCATTCCGGAACTCCTCGTGACGTCCGGGATCTCATCCGGGACTCCGAACAACATTCGGGTTTCTGCATATACATATCTTCATAACCCTAGCGTCACCGAACCTTAAGTGTGTAGACCCTACGGGTTCGGGAGACACGCAGACATGACCGAGACGCTCTCAGTCAATAACCATCAGCGGGATCTGGATACCCATGATGGCTCCCACATGCTCCTCGATGTTGTCATCGGATGAACCACTATGTCGAGGATTCGATCAAACCCTGTATACAATTCCCTTTGTCAATCGATACGTTACTTGCCCGAGACTCGATCGTCGGTATCCCAATACCTTGTTCAGTCTCGTTACCGGCAAGTCACTTTACTCGTACCGTAATGCATGATCCCATGTCCAACACCTTGGTCACATTGAGCTCAATATGATGATGCATTACCGAGTGGGCCCAGAGATACCTCTCCGTCATACGGAGTGACAAATCCCAGTCTCGATCCGTGTCAACCCAACAGCTACTTTCGGAGGTACCTGTAATGCACCTTTATAGTCACCCAGTTACGTTGTGACGTTTGATACACCCAAGGCACTCTTACGGTATCCGGGAGTTACACGATCTCATGGTCGAAGGAAGAGATACTTGACACTTGCAAAGCTCTAGCAAAACGAACTACACGATCTTTTATGCTATGCTTAGGATTGGGTCTTGTCCATCACATCATTCTCCTAATGATGTGATCCCGTTATCAACGACATCCAATGTCCATAGTCAGGAAACCATGACTATCTGTTGATCACAACGAGCTGGTCAACTAGAGGCTTACCAGGGACATAGTGTGGTCTAAGTATTCACACGTGTATTACGATTTTCGGATAATACAGTTATAGCATGAATAAAAGACAATTATCATGAACAATGAAATATAATAATACTTTTATTATTGCCTCTAGGGCATATTTCCAACAGTCTCCCACTTGCACTAGAGTCACTAATCTAGTTACATTGTGATGAATCGAACACCCATAGAGTTCTGGTGTTGATCATGTTTTGCACGCGAGAGAGGTTTAGTCAGCGGATCTGCGACATTCAGATCCGTGTGCACTTTGCAAATCTCTATGTCTCCATCTTGAACATTTTCACGGATGGAGTTGAAACGACGCTTGATGTGCCTGGTCTTCTTGTGAAACCTGGGCTCCTTTGCGAGGGCAATAGCTCCAGTGTTGTCACAGAAGAGTTTGATCGGCCCCGACGCATTGGGTATGACTCCTAGGTCGGTGATGAACTCCTTCACCCAAATCGGTTCATGTGCTGCCTCCGAGGCTGCCATGTACTCCGCTTCACACGTAGATCCCGCCACGACGCTCTGCTTGCAGCTGCACCAGCTTACTGCTCCACCATTCAACATATACACGTATCCGGTTTGTGACTTAGAGTCATCCAGATCTGAGTCGAAGCTAGCGTCGACGTAACCCTTTACGACGAGCTCTTCGTCTCCTCCATAAACGAGAAACATGTCCTTTGTCCTTTTCAGGTACTTCAGGATATTCTTGACCGCTGTCCAGTGTTCCTTGCCGGGATTACTTTGGTATCTTGCTACCAAACTTACGGCAAGGTTTACATCGGGTCTGGTACACAGCATGGCATACATAATAGATCCTATGGCTGAAGCATAGGGGATGACACTCATCTCTTCTTTATCTTTTGCCGTGGTCGGTGACTGAGCTGAGCTCAGTCTCATACCTTGTAACATAGGCAAGAACCCCTTCTTGGACTGATCCATTCTGAATCTCTTCAAAATCTTATCAAGGTATGTGCTTTGTGAAAGACCCATGAGGCGTCTCGATCTATCTCTATAGATCTTGATGCCTAATATATAAGCAGCTTCTCCAAGGTCCTTCATTGAAAAACACTTATTCAAGTAGGCCTTAATGCTGTCCAGAAATTCTATATTATTTCCCATCAAGAGTATGTCATCTACATATAATATGAGAAATGCTACAGAGCTCCCACTCACTTTCTTGTAAACGCAGGCTTCTCCATAAGTCTGCATAAACCCAAACGCTTTGATCATCTCATCAAAGCGAATGTTCCAACTCCGAGATGCTTGCACCAGTCCATAAATGGATCGCTGGAGCTTGCATACTTTGTTAGCGTTCCGAGGATCGACAAAACCTTCCGGCTGCATCATATACAGTTCTTCCTTAAGATGCCCGTTAAGGAATGCTGTTTTGACGTCCATCTGCCATATCTCATAATCATAGTATGCGGCAATTGCTAACATGATTCGGACGGACTTTAGCTTCGCTACGGGAGAGAATGTCTCGTCGTAGTCAATCCCTTGAACCTGTCGATAATCCTTAGCGACAAGTCAAGCTTTATAGATGGTAACATTACCATCCGCGTCCGTCTTCTTCTTAAAGATCCATTTGTTTTCTATCGCTCGCCGATCATCGGGCAAGTCTGTCAAAGTCCATACTTTGTTTTCATACATGGATTCTATCTCGGACTTCATGGCTTCAAGCCATTTGTTGGAATCCGGGCCCGCCATTGCTTCTTCATAGTTCGAAGGTTCATTGTTGTCTAACAACATGATTTCCAGGACAGGGTTGCCGTACCACTCTGGTGCGGAACGTGTCCTTGTGGACCTACGAAGTTCAGCAGTAACCTGATCCGAAGTACCTTGATCATTATCATGGATTTCCTCTTCAGTTGGTGTGGGCATCACAGGAACGGTTTCCTGTGCTGCGTCACTATCCCGCTCAAGAGGTAGTACTTCATCGAGTTCTACTTTCCTCCCACTTACTTCTTTCGAGAGAAACTCTTTTTCCAGAAAGCATCCGTTCTTGGCAACAAAGATCTTGCCTTCGGATCTTAAGTAGAAAGTATACCCTACAGTTTCCTTAGGGTATCCTATGAATACGCATTTTTCCGACTTGGGTTCGAGCTTTTCAGGTTGAAGTTTCTTGACATAAGCTTCGCATCCCCAAACTTTTAGAAACGACAGCTTAGGTTTCTTTCCAAACCATAATTCATACGGTGTCGTCTCAACGGATTTAGACGGTGCCCTATTTAAAGTGAATGTAGCTGTCTCTAGAGCGTATCCCCAAAATGATAGCGGTAAATCGGTAAGAGACATCATAGACCGCACCATATCCAATAGAGTGCGATTACGACGTTCGGACACACCGTTTTGCTGAGGTGTTCCAGGCGGCGTGAGCTGTGAAACGATTCCACATTTCTTTAAGTGTGTACCAAATTCGTGACTTAAGTATTCTCCTCCACGATCTGATCGTAAGAATTTTATCTTTCGGTCACGTTGATTCTCCACCTCATTCTGAAATTCCTTGAACTTTTCAAAGGTCTCAGACTTGTGTTTCATTAAGTAGACATACCCATATCTACTCAAGTCATCTGTGAGAGTGAGAACATAACGATATCCTCCGCGAGCCTCAACGCTCATTGGACCGCACACATCGGTATGTATGATTTCCAACAAGTTGGTTGCTCGTTCCATTATTCCGGAGAACGGAGTCTTGGTCATTTTGCCCAAGAGGCATGGTTCGCACGTGTCAAACGATTCATAATCAAGAGACTCTAAAAGTCCATCGGCATGGAGCTTCTTCATGCGCTTGACACCAATGTGACCAAGGCGGCAGTGCCACAAGTATGTGGGACTATCGTTATCAACTTTAAATCTTTTGGCATCTACACTATGAACATGTGTAATATTACGCTCGAGATTCATTAAGAATAAACCATTGACCATCGGAGCATGACCATAAAACATATCTCTCATATAAATCGAACAACCATTATTCTCAGACTTAAATGAGTAGCCATCTCGTATTAAACGAGATCCAGATACAATGTTCATGCTCAAACTTGGCACTAAATAACAATTATTAAGGTTCAAAACTAATCCCGTAGGTAAATGTAGAGGCAGCGTGCCGACGGCGATCACATCGACTCTGGAACCATTCCCGACGCGCATCGTCACCTCGTCCTTCGCCTGTCTCCGTTTATTCCGCAGCTCCTGCTGTGAGTTACAAATATGAGCAACGGCACCGGTATCAAATACCCAGGAGTTACTACGAGTACTGGTAAGGTACACATCAATCACATGTATATCAAATATACCTTTGGTGTTGCCGGCCTTCTTATCCGCTAAGTATTTGGGGCAGTTCCGCTTCCAGTGACCCTTCCCCTTGCAATAAAAGCACTCAGTCTCAGGCTTGGGTCCATTCTTTGACTTCTTCCCGGTAACTGGCTTACCAGGCGCGGCAACATCTTTGCCGTCCTTCTTGAAGTTCTTCTTACCCTTGCCCTTCTTGAACTTAGTGGTCTTATTGACCATCAACACTTGATGTTCTTTCTTGATTTCAGCCTCTGCTGACTTCAGCATCGAGAACACTTCAGGAATGGTCTTTTCCATTCCCTGCATGTTGTAGTTCATCACAAAGCTCTTGTAGCTTGGTGGGAGCGACTGGAGGATTCTGTCAATGACCGCCTCATCTGGGAGGTTAATGTTCAGCTGGGTCATACGGTTGTGCAACCCAGACATCTTCGGGATGTGCTCACTGACAGAACTGTTCTCCTCCATCTTACAACTGTAGAACTTGTCGGAGACATCATATCTCTCGACCCGGGCATGAGCTTGAAAAACTAGTTTCAGCTCTTCGAACATCTCATATGCTCCGTGATGCTCAAAACGCTTTTGGAGCCCCAGTTCTAAGCTGTAAAGCATGCCGCACTGAACGAGGGAGTAATCATCAGCGCGAGACTGCCAAGCATTCAAAATGTCTTGGTTCTCTGGGACGGGAGCGTCACCTAGCGGTCCTTCTAGGACATATTGTTTCCTGGCAGCTATGAGGATGATCCTCAGGTTCCGGACCCAGTCCGTATAGTTGCTGCCAACATCTTTCAGCTTGGTTTTCTCTAGGAACGCGTTGAAGTTCATGTTGACATTAGCGTTGGCCATTGATCTACAAGACATATTTGCAAAGGTTTTAGACTAAGTTCATGATAATAAAGTTCTAATCAAATTATGAACTCCCACTTAGATTAGACATCCCTTTAGTCATCTAAGTGTTACACGATCCGAGTCGACTAGCCCGTGTCCGATCATCACGTGAGACGGGCTAGTCATCGTCGGTGAACATTTTCATGTTGATCGTATCTTCCATACGACTCGTGTTCGACCTTTCGGTCTCCGTGTTCCGAGGCCATGTCTGCACATGCTAGGCTCGTCAAGTTAACCCTAAGTGTTTTCGCTGTGTAAAACTGTCTTACACCCGTTGTATGTGAACGTAAGAATCCATCACACCCGATCATCACGTGGTGCTTAGAAGCGACGAACTGTAGCAACGGTGCACAGTTAGGGGAGAACACTTCTTGAAATTTTATAAGGGATCATCTTATTTACTACCGTCGTCCTAAGTAAACAAGATGCATAATACATAATAAACATCACATGCAATTATATAGTTGTGACATGATATGGCCAATATCATATAGCTCCATTGATCTTCATCTTCGGGGCTCCATGATCATCTTGTCACCGGCTTGACACCATGATCTCCATCATCATGATCTCCATCATCGTGTCTTCATGAAGTTGTCACGCCAACGACTACTTTTACTTCTATGACTAACATTTAGCAATAAAGTAAAGTAGTTTACATGACGTTATTCAATGACACGCAGGTCATACAAAAAATAATGACAACTCCTATGGCTCCTGCCGGTTGTCATACTCATCGACATGCAAGTCGTGAATCCTATTACAAAGAACATGATCTCATACATCACAATTCATCATTCATCACAACTTCTGGCCATATCACATCACATGATCAATCGCTGCAAAAACAAGTTAGACGTCCTCTAATTGTTGTTGCATCTTTTACGTGGCTGCAATTGGGTTCTAGCAAGAACGTTTTCTTACCTACGAATCACCACAACGTGATTTTGTCAACTTCTATTTACCCTTCATAAGGGCCCTGTTCATCGATTCCGCTCCAACTAAGGTGGGAGAGACAGACACCCGCCAGCCACCTTATGCAACTTGTGCATGTCAGTCGGTGGAACCGGTCTCACGTAAGAGTACGTGTAAGGTTGGTCCGGGCCGCTTCATCCCACAATACCGTTGAGCAAGAAAAGACTAGTAGAGGCAAGTAAGATGACAAAATCCACGCCCACAACAAAGTTGTGTTCTACTCGTGCAAAGAGAACTACGCATAGACCTAGCTCATGATGCCACTGTTGGGGAACGTTGCAAAAAATTAAAATTTTTCCTACGGTTTCACCAAGATCCATCTATGAGTTCATCTAAGCAACGAGTCTAGGGAGAGAGTTTGCATCTACATACCACTTGTAGATCGCGTGCTGAAGCTTGCAAGGTGATGATGTAGTCGTACTCGACGTGATCCAAATCACCGATGACCAGCACCGAACGGACGGCACCTCCGCGTTCAACACACGTACGGGACGGGAGACGTCTCCTCCTTCTTGATCCAGCAAGGGGGAAGGAGAGGTTGATGAAGATCCAGCAGCACGACGGCGTGGTGGTGGATGCAGGGCGGCACAGCAGCAGGGCTTCGCCGAGACTACGAGGGAGAGACGTAACGGGGGGAGGTGGAGGCGCCAGGGGCTGGTGTGTGAAGTCCCTCCTCTCCCCCACTATATATAGGGGTGCCAGGGGGGCGCCGGCCCTAGTAGATGAGATCTACTAGGGGGGGCGGCGGCCTAGGGGAGGTTTCCCTCCCCCCCAAGGCACCTAGGGGTGCCTTCCACCACTAGGACTCCTCCTAGGGGGAAACCCTAGGCGCATGGGCCTATAGGGGCTGGTGCCCTTGGCCCATGATGGCCAAGGCGCACCCCCTACAGCCCATGTGGCCCCCCCGGGACAGGTGGCCCCACCCGGTGGACCCCCGGGACCCTTCCGGTGGTCCCGGTACAATACCGATAACCCCGAAACTTGTCCCGATGCCCGAAATAGCACTTCCTATATATAATTCTTTACCTCCGGACCATTCCGGAACTCCTCGTGACGTCCGGGATCTCATCCGGGACTCCGAACAACATTCGGGTTTCTGCATATACATATCTTCATAACCCTAGCGTCACCGAACCTTAAGTGTGTAGACCCTACGGGTTCGGGAGACACGCAGACATGACCGAGACGCTCTCAGTCAATAACCATCAGCGGGATCTGGATACCCATGATGGCTCCCACATGCTCCTCGATGTTGTCATCGGATGAACCACTATGTCGAGGATTCGATCAAACCCTGTATACAATTCCCTTTGTCAATCGATACGTTACTTGCCCGAGACTCGATCGTCGGTATCCCAATACCTTGTTCAGTCTCGTTACCGGCAAGTCACTTTACTCGTACCGTAATGCATGATCCCATGTCCAACACCTTGGTCACATTGAGCTCAATATGATGATGCATTACCGAGTGGGCCCAGAGATACCTCTCCGTCATACGGAGTGACAAATCCCAGTCTCGATCCGTGTCAACCCAACAGCTACTTTCGGAGGTACCTGTAATGCACCTTTATAGTCACCCAGTTACGTTGTGACGTTTGATACACCCAAGGCACTCTTACGGTATCCGGGAGTTACACGATCTCATGGTCGAAGGAAGAGATACTTGACACTTGCAAAGCTCTAGCAAAACGAACTACACGATCTTTTATGCTATGCTTAGGATTGGGTCTTGTCCATCACATCATTCTCCTAATGATGTGATCCCGTTATCAACGACATCCAATGTCCATAGTCAGGAAACCATGACTATCTGTTGATCACAACGAGCTGGTCAACTAGAGGCTTACCAGGGACATAGTGTGGTCTAAGTATTCACACGTGTATTACGATTTCCGGATAATACAGTTATAGCATGAATAAAAGACAATTATCATGAACAATGAAATATAATAATACTTTTATTATTGCCTCTAGGGCATATTTCCAACAGTCTCCTCCCCTCTCCTCCCCTCCACCATGGCCAGCTCGGACAGCCAATCGGGCAGCGCATCCGGCAACGAGTCCAGTCCCACCAACTGGGACGAGCTCTTGAAGGAGGAGGATTTCGACAGTGAGGCACCGAGTGACGAGGAGCTCGCGCTCCGCATTGCCCTTTAGCGATTGCGGATGGAAAGGGGCGGGAGCTCGATCTCTGCGTCGTCTGTAGTGGCCTAGCGACCCAATGTGGCCGATCGCGGCAGCCCGTCGCGCTCCGGGGCACTACAGATCCGTCACTTGCCATGCGCCTCGCCTACCCCTTCGGACCCAGCTCCTCTCGGGCAGCACTGGGTGATTGTTCCTGCACCGAGCTAGCGGAGGAGGACGTCGAAAACGGAAGCGAAAGCCGCACGCCACGAGGGGCAGCATCATGCAAAGGGTGACAGAGGCTAGTTCCTCCCGCACAGGCGCGAGGTATTTCCGTACCTACGCAATGCCCGAGCACGGGGCAAAGAAGAATGCGGTCACCGGGGGAAAACGGTATGTCTCGTGAAGGACCTCGCGTTGCCCGTCGTCTCATGAGCATCATCTAGCTGTCGTCCGACAGCAGCACGAGGAGCACCGACACGATGAAGACCCTCCGGCCATCGATGCCTATGCGGACGAATATTGCCGTTGCTCCGATGACCGCAAGGGGAAGGGGCCGGCGAGGAAATGGTGATGTCCGGTGGCCCTCTCCCTTTATCTAGTTTATTTACTTAATGTATCTAGTTTATCTGTCTGGTTGAACTTGCTCTTCTGGGTTCAATTGTACAATAACTTTTTTTTGCGAAAAAGACTTCCAATATATTCGTCTTTAATCATGGTAGCACAATGAATATTAAAAAAATAATAAAAAGTAGATCCAGATCTGTAAACATGTACTGTAATATATGCAGCTGGAGTAGGGAGGGAAGGGGGGGGGGGGACATTTGAGTTTGTGGAGCACATACATTAACCCGAAGAAATAGGAGGTGATCGGTCGCTGTCCGTGGACGCAGTGTCACATTTGACAATCCTGGCTGGACATGCTCCGAACGTAGGAAAGGTTTGCGGCGCACACGAACTAGTTGATGCATACGTACACGACAATGACCAACCGCTTTCAGTTTGGCGGAGACGGCAGGCGCGCGGATTGCGATTGGCAACCAAGAAGGACATATATCGTGCATAGTGTCATCTACTGTCATGTGTAGCCACGCTTGGCACGGACACGTATATACGGTCGTGCTCAGCGTCTCGAGGAGAAGTCTGAACAAACAGTGTGCCAACAAACCACTGAACCGATTTCCTCGCGATCTCCTTCCATGGAACAGCTAGCTAGCTAGCTAGACAGCACACACACGTGGTCAGTGGTGCGCGGGCTCTAGCAAAAGGAAGCAGCTAGCGGCTAATGATCAGGTTAGGCCATAGTGATGGTATACTCGGGAATAGCAAATATATTAATGTGGCAAAGAATTAGAAAAAAGGGATTAGAGTAACATAGGTAGATACAGTAACATGTTATGCTATACTACTTTGTGACATGCATGACAATAAATATGATCGTCTATGATAGTACTCTATGTTACTATACACTATGAAGACATCGTATGCTAGTATCATATACTCCCTCCGTCCGGAAATACTTGTCATTGCAATGGATGTATATAGATGTATTTTAATTATAGATACATTCATTTTCATCCATTTTGATGACAAGTAATTCCAGACGGAGGGAGTACATGATACTAGTAGGACGTCGATAACTGCCACACGTGTGGCAAGAAACGAGACGCACCACACGTCTGTAATGCAAATAGATTGTCACGTCATCGCATGCATGCATGCGAGAATTTTTTCGAATTTTCAGTTTTTAAAATGTTTTATCTCTTAAATGAAAAATCCGATTGAAGATCCGTTTTCACCATTAAATCCCTCGCGACGAGATCTTCAAAACTAGATCTCATATCGATATATTTCGGCGATTTTTTTTAATTAAAAGTTGCCATGTTTATTGCACATGAATTGCCATGATATTTACACTGAAGTTGCCATGGTATGTTTCAACTATTTTTTTACATTTAAAAGTAATTTTAACATATTAAAAAACGAAGAATTAAGAAACTAGACTTGCCATGCACTATAAACTAAAATTGCCATGATACATGCACTTAAAATTGCCATGGTTCAGTAAAAAAATATTTTCATGGTCAAAGTACTGAAAATGCCATCATCAAAAAATTAAAATTGCCATGATCTACAAACTAAAATTGCCACATGGCAACTTTAGTTTAAGCACTATGGCAACTATAGTGTAAACATCATGGCAACTTCTGGGAAAAAAAATTTCGTTGAAACATATCAACATGGGGTCTAGTTTTAAAGATCTCGTCGAGACGGATTTAACTGTAAAAACGGATTTTTAGTTCGCTTTTTTATTTAGGAGATAAAACATTTTTAAGCCGAAAACTAAAAAAATTTCTGCTGATGTCATCTATTCATTCGTGGCAAAATGAGTGGTGATGAAGGCGTGTGGGCGATCTGCAAACGCCCACACGTGTGGGCGTTAGTTTTTCCGTACTAATATATGATACTCCGGCCTCGTGGCTGGCTGCCGACAGCTGAAACCTGGGGGCTATGGGTGCCCGCATGATCGGTCCGCCTGTCCTCGATCGTTGTCGTCGTGGCCGTTGGTCAGTTGCTTGCTTCGCGTCGCATCGGCAGATGATTCCGGCGGCTGGATAGAAGGCAGACGTCGCCATCCTCGTCGCCGGACCCAGCAACGGCACAGGCACAGAAGAGAAGCCTCCTCAATCCAGACTTCCAGAGCGAGCAAGCAGTTTGTGGAGTGCACCGGCGATGAATAAATCGTTGCGTACGTGATTTTCGCTGAAAAAACTCTTGCCTTGCCTTCCACGGGCCTTGGGCCGGGATGTTTTTTTTTTGAAGCACTGGGCCGTGCGGTTGTAAGCCGAAAGTCCTCCTCTGTTAATGAACAGTTAAAAGATTCTAAAAAAAGCTAGTGAACATTTAAAAAACTTCAAAAATTCCTCGTTTTCCTATATTTTTGGAGTTTTTGAAAAACTTCATCATGAAAATGACAGTTGTGGAAAAAACAGCACTCGAAAATGTTTATAATGAGAAGAAACATCACTCCAGTGGCGGAGCCACCTCCCGGCTACCCGGGGCAGCTGCCCGGGCTCTGCCACAGACTCTAGCTTAAACAACAGCAGTAAATGTACAACTAACCATCATTTGTAGGGGCAACCAGCTGACAAACTAGAGCATAGTGTACTTTGCCCCGGCTCTCTGGCTGAGCTAGCCCCGCCACTGCATCACTCCCTTCCTCGTGTTCTTCTTCCTTCTCTCCACGTCTCAATTTCAATCCTCGTCCTTGATCCGCTGGTCATTCATCGGCAAGGAAATTGCACTGCTAAATGGCTCATGTGAAGTCATACTACTAAAAGTATAGTATTTCAGTTTGTGTATATCGTGGCGGACGACATCATCGACTTTGCAAGCTATGTTTTATTTCTGTTTTCGGCGTGTTTGTTTTTGTCAAAGAACATGCCATTTGTAGGCTTTGTCTATTAGTAGGTGTTCTCTTTCTTCCGTAAGTTGCATTAGCTGTTTTCTTTCTTTGGTAAGTTGTTGGGTTGTCGGTCGCCATAATTCATGGCCAATTGACGATTTTCATAATTTAAAGACAGACTTGTCTCGAGCCTTTTCACAACGCTGCAAAAATAGGTGTACGAAATTAGCGTGCTTTTTTTCTCTCTAAAAAATTAGTGTGCTTTTACAGTTTATAAGAAAATATTGGTAGCTTTAAAAACATAAAAAATGTGGGACCGAAAACTAAAAAATGTTGGACCGTTAGGTAGATCAGATCAATGCTTAGACTACACTCACAACCTTTTTGTATACGTGAATGGTCTGATGACATTATTATCTTATCATTGGGCTGTCAAGTAGGAGTACATGAAAGAGACGCTTACAAACAGAGCGGTAGCTAGATCTCACCAAACATTGTATGGTTAGTCCCAATTAACAAGAGGGGCACAGCCTTGGCATTGTTGTTGGTACTTCTGCCCCATGTTGTTGTTGTTGTTGCTGCTTGCGTTGCCGTCACATCGAATGAACCAAACCTCCATATAAAAACATCATACTTATTTCTTTGCTTTGCTTGCTTTTTAATGTTTTCATAAGAAAAAGCGTAAAGCTGAATTATAAACAAAATTTCTATCAAAAACTTAGACTTAGTATTGGGATGTCATGCCCATTCAATGCTATAGGATTTTGATTGATTTGATCGTGCCACAGAAAAAGCAAGTCATATTTTTCAAGGTGTTTGAGTGGAAGCTAATTTCTTATGAATTGTATTTAAAAGGAAACCTTAGGGATTTTTTAATCCCATAGAACAAAAAGAAAAATATATTTAAGCCTACAAATCAAAAGACCAATATAGCTGGAATTTCTAAGTCCTCTATAATTTTCATGAAAAACTTTTAAGCCGAATAAGCCCCAGCTAAACAAAGGAACACGAGCGCTCGTCGTGTGGTTGTTGCACAGCTCACAAGTGGGCCACACCATGTTTTTCTACCGTTGTCATGTACAATTATTCTGCAACTTTTCAAATTTAAATAAGTGAAAATGTATGTTTTTTCAGACCAACAACACTTCTCTTTCAACGACACATTTTGAATTTCATTATCCAATGGCTAGGCCGAACATGATAAGTGAGGGCAGTGATGATCCCGGCACTGGGGCAAGCAAGGGCGGCCGCCCCGGATCTCCAACGGCGGAGCAAAGTAACCCCCTTACCTAGCAGCCAGCAACGAAACATCATTGAGCTCCGCCGTTGGTGTTCACCCAGATAAACTTTCATTTCGGGTCTCCGACGGCAGGGCAGAGGGTGACCCCCCTTACCTAGCGGCCAGCAACGAAACATTATTGAGCTCCGCCGTTGGTGTTCACCCAAATAAACTTCCATTTCGGGTCTCCGACGGCAGGGCAGAGGGTGACCCCCCTTACCCAGCGACCAACGGCGTCGCACCCCAAAGCTCCGCCGCCGTTGGTCGCCCCGGTAAATTTCCATTCCGGGATCCGCCATCGGCGGCGAGGCGAGGGGATTAATTCATGAACCAATATCAAGGAAGAAATGACCAATTATTCGGTGGCAAGTCACATCACGGCCTGAAAAGGAATTTTTCTCGTGGAGCCGCTGAATCAAATTCCAAGCACGCCTGAAGCCGTCATGTCGTGGTCGCGCCTAGTTGCAATGCAACCCAACCCGACCCAAGCCGCTCATCACACCAACCCGCGCGCCACCCGCCGCGGCTCCGGGGTCACGTGGAGCGGGTGTCGCCGCTGCCGCTGACCGGCGGCTTAGCTAAGCCGCCGGCCCGTCCAGCCGCGTATCGCCACCCCCTACCTGCCAATATTTTACTGCTGGCCGTTCCGCCGGTCGCTATCCCCTCCGTGGCTGGCAGTGGCGAGGAGGGAGGGAAGTCAACACACGACTGGGCCGGTAGCCAGCAGCCAGCGGAGGAGAGGGAGAAGAGAGGGTGGTGGGCGGGGAGTCGCCGCTCGCGCTCGGAGATCGCCGAGGGATCGCTCTCGCCCCCGCTCAAAGATCGTTTATTTATACAGCCATCGCTGCTGCCGCCCCCCGCCCCCGCCCGGATCTGGATCTCGCCGCATCTCCCACCTCCACCCGCCCCCGCCCCTGCCCCGTGCCCTCCTCCGCGGACCTGCCGCCGCCGCCTGGGCCAGCCATGGGCGCCGCCACCGCGGGCCAGCAGGCGGGCGGGACGCCGGACAAGCTCCGGCACGTCGAGTCCATGTCCGAGCTGCCCTCCGGCGCCGGGACCATCTCCGGGATTAGCGCCGTCGTGCTCGGCGAGTCGCTCGCCGACGAGGAGCACGACCTCATCTTCCCCAGCGCCGAGTTCTCCGCCTCCGCGCTCGTCTCCTCCCCCAAGCAGGTACATACATATATACTCTGCTCCTCGATCGCTCGCTTGCTGTCAATCAACCGCGGCGTTTAGTTCAGCACAAAAGTGTCTTGTCCTGATCATGATCAAGACATGGCTCATGGCGGATAAAAGTCAGCAAGACAGGGACATTGCTGAGTTTATGTTCTACCGACAGATCGTACACAGAGATAGCAACAGTGCTAGGATGCAATCATCTTGATTTCAGTGCTTCATTCCTTTCCTGCTGCGTTTTCTTAAAGATGATTGTGATCTCTCTTGGTGTGTGGCGCAGTACAAGGAGATGTACGAGAGGTCCATCAAGGACCCGGCCGGGTTCTGGTCGGAGATCGCCGACGCCTTCTACTGGAAGGAGAAGTGGAACCCCAGCGAGGTCTGCTCCGAGAACCTCGACGTCAGCAAGGGCCCCGTCCACATCAGTGTAGGTGTCTTCTGGTGATGGCTGTTGACTGAATTTTAGCATTTCTGGAGACTGTGAATCATGTGATGGTTCTTGGTCTTGGCCAGTGGTTCAAAGGGGGCAAAACCAACATATGCTACAATGCCGTCGACCGCAACGTCGAGGCTGGGAGTGGGGACAAGATTGCAATGTACTGGGAGGGGAACGAGCCCGGTCAGGATGGAAAGCTCACCTATTCTGAGCTCCTGGAGAAGGTTTGCCAGGTAATGATGCATATGCCTATATCTGATTGTTTTGTGAATGGATAATAATGTGCCATGGGACGTCGATGCTCTTGGTCTTGGAGGTTTGGGGAAGGTGCTGAATCTAAATTTGTTGTTTTATGCTTTCTGCTAGCTTGCCAATTACTTGAAGAGTGTTGGTGTCGGCAAGGGGGATGCTGTAATCATCTACTTACCGATGCTGCTGGAGCTTCCCATTGCCATGCTTGCATGTGCCCGTATCGGCGCTGTCCATTCGGTAAGCACTGCAACTGCAAGCTCCATTTGTTATCCTGGTTGGTCCTGTTTGCGTTTATGATGCGATGCACCCCAAATTTCCCTTCAGGTTGTGTTTGCTGGCTTCTCTGCGGATTCGCTGGCCCAAAGGATCGTTGATTGCAAGCCTAAGCTTGTGCTCACTTGCAATGCCGTGAAAAGGGGGCCCAAGCCCATTCTTCTCAAAGATATAGTGGATGCTGCTCTGGTGGAAAGTGAGAAGAATGGATTCTCTGTAGGTATGTACTAGGATTGACTTCTGTACTGCATAGACAATTTGAGCTGTTGTTGGGCTTCCGTGGCAACACTCACGCTTGCCATTACGGGGTTTAATGTTGTGTTATTGTGAAAATTATGGTCAGATCCATATATTGTCAGTGGTGGACAATGGGATCAGTATTTATGATGACTTACAGATCATTGACAGATTCGTATATAACTGAATGCTGTCAATATGTGGTTTGCTGATTTTGACTAGTCACTACTGTTGTGCTGAGCAGGTATTTGTTTGACATATGAAAACCAGTCTGTAATGAAGAGGCAAGACACAAAATGGCAAGTGGGAAGAGATGTTTGGTGGCAGGTGAATTTTTTCCCCTTCAACAGCAACTTGTCAACATTTCCAATATGCATCCTGTATTTCAGGGCAGGCTTGCATCCTCAAATAACAGCAAATATCAATTAACCATTGTTCCTTGGACATATCTTTCAGGATGTTGTGACCAATTTTCCTACCAAGTGTGATGTGGAATGGGTGGATGCGGAGGATCCATTGTTTCTTTTGTACACGAGTGGCAGCACCGGAAAACCAAAGGTACTTTAAGCTACACTGGGTTATCCTGTTATCACGTTACTCGAGTATTAATCTCTGTTAATAAATTTGTAGGGTGTTATGCATACTTCTGGGGGCTATATGGTGTATACTGCAACAACATTTAAGTATGCTTTTGATTACAAGCCAACAGACATATACTGGTAAACAGAAGATTTGTTTTTGACTTATATGAATATAAAGCATGTCCTTTGTTTGGGAACTACTAATAGAAATTGCTGTTTTCCCTTATACCTTCCATTGTTTGTTGGCATCAGGTGCACTGCGGACTGTGGCTGGATTACTGGACATAGCTATGTGACATATGGCCCACTCCTGAATGGAGCTGCAGTTCTTGTTTTTGAAGGGGTATATATTTCTAAAAGCTTTTCTAGTTAGGATATTGTGAAGTTCTGTCAGCTCAATCCAAATTTGATGAATGGAAGAAAATTCAGTGGTTTTATGTTTTCGGGGTTGTCATTATGTTTGACGTATCCTTTTGCCTGACAATTCATAACAATCCACTAGACTTTTATGTTTAGAAATTGTACTTGTTGTATGTATTTCTTAAAACTCAATTTGTTTGCTTCGATAATTTGTGTGGGGCTTGATTTTAATTGTACTATGCCTAAATATGCCATTGAATCATGTACATGTAGACTCCGAACTACCCTGATGCTGGTCGGTGCTGGGACATTGTGGACAAGTACAAGGTGTCGATATTTTATACCGCGCCAACACTCGTCCGTTCACTCATGCGTGATGGTGATGAGGTATGCATGATGTTCTTTAAGCCAGCTCCCAGTAATGTGAACAAGCCATTGATGCTGGATGGCATTGTGTTTAAGACCCCTACTATGCTCAAGTCTGTCAATCTGGTTGTCTTGAATGGAGGGAAGAACTATTCACTATTCTAAGTCGTCTAATTAAAATCTTAAATGATTGCAAATCAACCATCAAGTTCAATATTCTCTCAATTTTTACGGTTCACTAGATCTCAACATTTGCCGAACAGCTGGTTCTAGTAAACACGAATTGAACTGTCCGTTGGTTGTTGGAAGCGTGTGCTTTGGAGTTTGTCTGCTTTTATATCGATATATCTGCATCTGACAACCCAGTCAACCTAACATAACATACCAATAATTCACTCACTGCTTATTACATATTTAGTTGCTTAAGTTGCTAAGAAGCTCGTATGACTTATCAACCGGAAGATTCTCGAGCTGTTTCTACTGTGCAAAACTATTAGATTTAGTGATTAATCGATAAACACTTGTTCTCCAAGATTGAGCTCTTAACTATCGGATTCCATGAATTTTTTTTACGGAACAACCACAGCGAGCTATTTATTGCCAATGATGGTTGGAAAGAATCGAACCAGGAGACTACAAATATGAAACACTGAAAATAAAACACACCGGCTGTAATATGATTTGGATAGCATAAAAAAAATCATAGTGGTCACTCTGTAAACCTTTTTTATATGTATGTTTGGTGTGGATGTTCTTTTTTTTACTTATTGCATGATATGCTTTTGCAGTATGTTACACGCTACTCTCGAAAATCTCTCCGAGTCCTGGGAAGCGTTGGTGAGCCAATTAATCCTAGTGCATGGAGGTACATGGATAAGTTAACAAGTGTTAAAGAGTAATACTATCCAGGACACTTATAAGAGGTTGTTCTCATGCGTGTTTTACTTCATTTCAGATGGTTCTACAATGTTGTTGGGGATTCAAAGTGCCCCATATCAGACACTTGGTGGCAGACTGAAACTGGTGGCTTCATGGTAAGTGCCTTTTAATAGCCGGCACTTCTCATATTTCTATTTCAAGGGACGATAAAGCGACCAATCGCAAAATTAACTGTTGTAAATGCTCTCTGCAGATGACTCCTTTACCTGGTGCTTGGCCTCAGAAACCGGGTTCTGCAACATTTCCTTTCTTTGGTGTGCAGGTAAACACAATCTACCTGTGAAATACAGAATACAGCCATGCATTTTATCAAATACTCATTACTATTTGTACGGTTTACAGCCGGTCATTGTTGATGAGAAAGGACAGGAGATTGAAGGAGAATGTAGTGGATATCTTTGCATTAAAAAATCATGGCCTGGGGCTTTCCGGACCCTCTATGGAGATCATGACAGATATGAGACCACATACTTCAAGCCATTTGCTGGCTACTATTTTACTGGTGATGGTTGCAGCAGGTAACTTGTTGAGTTATTTCCATCAACAGGGCATGAGATCCAAGCGTATTTCAGTTTTACGCAATATAGATTACCTCTCTAAAAGCGCAGCAAATAATATTTTCATGTCAGGGACAAAGATGGTTACCACTGGCTTACTGGAAGAGTAGATGATGTTATCAACGTTAGGTAAGCTGCTTATTTGGTTCATTTGTTGTTTGCTAGAAATTCAGTTCAGTATGTGGCTGTTGCATATTGTTATGCTACAACTGAGTTATCTTGCACATTTGAATATGTAGTGGGCATCGAATTGGCACAGCAGAGGTTGAGTCTGCTTTGGTTTCGCATCCACAGTGTGCAGAGGCCGCTGTTGTTGGTGTTGAGCATGAGGTATGGCCCACCGATACTTCATCTAACCTTCCCTGCACTTCTGTTATATTTTCTATCCCATCATATACAGTTCTTATTGTCATATTATCTGCTCCAAATTCCTAATAAAAGAAGTACTTCAGGTCAAAGGTCAGGGAATATATGCTTTTGTAACTTTGGTGGATGGCGTTCCTTACAGTGAAGAACTACGAAAGAGCCTCATAGCAAAAGTCCGCACTCAGGTATTTTCGTGATGCTTCTGGATGTTTCACATCTTCATTCAAAAGCGATTTACACGATCAGAAAATAAAATTCCGCCCTTACATGGAAGTATGCAATCCGATGCTTAAAATTTGTCTATTCAGCATGCCAAAATTGTTTAGAACAAAGTGAGTTCTGGCCAATCCCAAAACAAATTGCGAAGGTGCCCGATTCTACAATAAACACTTCACCAGCTATTATAACGAGGCTTGTAGTTCAGGCAAATTAGTTAGCAACACTCTTTGTTAGCCAGATGAACATGCTCCAGACTAGGTACTGTCAATCTTATGTTGGCTAGGAAGACATATCAAAGAATTAAAACACGGGCAACTGAGCTCCTTCAATGCTGTTTGCTGCCTGTCATTCATGCGTGTTTTTTTTCCTGCGTGCCAGATCGGGGCATTTGCAGCGCCAGACAGGATCCACTGGGCGCCGGGGCTCCCCAAGACCCGCAGCGGCAAGATCATGCGCAGGATCCTGCGCAAGATCGCCGCGAAGCAGCTGGACGAGCTCGGCGACATAAGCACCCTCGCCGACCCCGGCGTCGTCGACCAGCTGATCGCGCTCAAAGATTGCTAGGATGTAAAGCGGTTATGCGACTGTTTATTTCCCCCGTGTGGTTATGCGGTTGGTAGAAGGTTGATTTTAGTGTTCACTGGTCTCCTTTTAATCAGCGCAATTTTCTCCTGAGGCTGGTGAACTGAAAGCGTGGTGTAATGTAATGTTCTCTCCTTTTGTAAACTTGTGTATCACATATCCGTAGAGTTCCGTGAGTGTATTTGATTGGCCGAATAAGAATACGTCAATAAAGGAAATGTCAACTGTGTAATGTTTTTTTTTTGTAGAAACAGATGGTGTTTTGTCAAGGCTGGTCTAAAGAAAAAAAAAGGAGCGCCTACTGATTATGCAACTGAAAATGTCTTTTGCGTCACTCACTTTTTCCCAGGACCACTTGATCTTGATCTAACGGCCAAAAACACATCAGGGCACTATTCATCTTCAACCTCACCTTCTTCCTACCATAGAACCGCTTGCCTGCGGCCGGTGGCGCATGCCTCGCCCCCTCCCGCCCCTCCTACCTCACTATGGAATTATACATGTATTTTATGCATGGAATTACTTTACATGATTATCACTTGTTGGAACATACTTAAGTTATATGATTAAGGAAGCTGGTCGATTATCAGTGGAATACAATATGCGATTTATATTGGAAAGACTATCCGGGTACAGTGATAATCGGAAGGAGCTAGATTGTATAGTTAGATTACAGCCCTAATGTTGATCTACATAACTAGAGGAATTTACACTCTATTATGACGCGTTGCTCACAGGCGCGTGCTTTGAGGACATAACGGGTAGAATCCGTTAACATACAAATATGATCATGGTTGGTAATTTGATCTGGACTCTATTCCGGAAAACTAGTTAAAAAAGACTAGGAATCTTGTCTGTGTAAAAGGTGGACTCTTTGAAAAGACAGTATAAGAAGGTCCCTACCCCTAGCCTCAGTTATGCGATTTGTGAGCGGCTCCACGAATAAGCGCAAAGGAATAGAGGTAGACCACAAACCCTAAATTTCTAACCGTTGACCCCTGCCGTCTCCTGCTCGTCCACGGCCTTGCACGAAGCGGAAAAAGTGACTGAAGCATTTTTTTTCTTTCTCAGGTGCTTGATGTCTAACAAACCGAAGACAACAAATGGGGTGAGCAGTCAAAGATCCGACTCCTTGGTCATTTTTCTGTTATGCCCTGGGCCTTGCTGTTTATTAAGAGAGAGGCGCAAACAGATGGAGTGCACTAGAAAAAGCGTTGCGTATGTCGTTGCCATCCACATGAATAATTGCTCGGACGTTGGGAATGTACCATTTCAAAGAAGATGGGATGGCTGACCACATTTGCCACGTGGTTGGTTGCCCGTCCGTTCAGAACCGTCAGTTTGACATGCGAGAGCCATGCATCGGGATCCGGTTTGCCTGCTCCCTCCTCATGCTCCCATCTGTGCTCCCACTTCATCCTATGGTTCTGCCTAGCTGGACGCGAGCCAGAGAATTAAATTTTTTTTTTGAGACAAGCCAGAGAATTGATGGCAGTGTAGTCTTCGAATTGGTCAGAGGAAGTACTTAAATAAAGGAGATGTCTAGGACTTGTTGACCATGTGCATTTGGTTATGTAAAGGCCAGATATTCATTCGTTGCAGTTGTATCACTTTGATCTAACATTAGAATGAATAAAAAAATGCCCTTTTATCAAAAAAAAACATAGTTTAGTACCATATAAACATCATGGTAGAAGCGGTTAATGCCTACACTATAGGTGGAAAATCGCAACGGGTGAGTGCACAAGTTCCTTCCTAGTAGGGGCGCACTGACTCTTATGGCTCAACATAAACAAGGAGATATTTCGTGGAAGATAAAAACAATGAGGAGATAATGTACGCATGATGTAAAAAAAGGGAGATAATGTACCACGTGAGGTGTGACTCACTCTTTCAATGAAAACCAAACCAACGCACTATAGAGCTTAGCTTTCAACTCCATAATGTCCTCCACATTCCCAAGCCAACAAACACATATATATATACCTTGCACTCGATGCCACATGGATTCAGGCACATCACTGTGTATGTTAGATATTGCCAACGCGCGTGAGCTCACACTCACCAAACACACAAATGGGGCGCGCCACCGCCTGCCTGGCCGCCTTGCTGCTCGCCGTCACCTTTCTGCTTGCCCCCGCCGCCACGGAGTCGCTCGCGGCCGTGCAGACGGACCAGACGACCACTGAGAGCGGGTCCACCCTGTCGGCGCACTGCTGCAAAGACGAGGAGGAAGCGGTGGCCAAGCCTGCCCAGCTTGTTGTTGGTGATCTAGCGGACTTGGCATCAGCGGAGGAGCAAGGCCATAAGCCTAGCTCTCACCGGAGTAACAAAAAGAAGATCCACCACCACCACCACGATGACGACGATGATGACGATGATGATGATGATGGTGGTGGTGGTGATGATGATCATGATGGCAACGACGACGACGACGACGACGATGGTGGTGGTGGTGGTGGTCGTCGTGATGATGATGATGATGGCAACGACGACGACGACGATGATGATGGTGGCGACGATGATAATGATGATGGTGGCGACGACGATGACGACAATGGCCGATCCCACTCGGGCCACGACTGTGACTCAGGCTCTGACTGTGATGGTGATGACGACAACTCAAAGGGCAGGAAGAAGAAGCCCTCAACTCCAGAAAAGAAGGAAGTCCCGGGAGGAAACCGGTAAGAAGAATGACGGGCTTCCTAAAATGACCATATATATATGGGCATGCGAGCTTACTTCGTCCTTCAAGTCATTACTTGCTTCAAGATCATGATAGCGAGCTTATCTTTAAACATGTATTAGCCATAAACCTCTGTACGTGCATGCACTTTAAAGTTATGTATCTGGCTACAACCTACAGACAATGAAGTCCGCACACAAATAAGCGCATCACTCCGTATTAAACCCTCTGTTTCTGAATATAAGATGTTTTGGCAGTTCGATCAAAGTTCTTACATTTAGGAATGGAAGCAGTGCCTACTATGTGCATGACCAACATCAGGGATCTAGACTGTAGCAGCAACCTTGTTTAAGGAAAACGCCAATAAAGAAAAATGTTGATCATGTTACATTTTCTTTTTATTTTAGATTAGAAACAGGGAGTGTTTTGTCAAGACTGGTCTTGCGAACAAAAAAGCTCTAAACAGTTGTGCTGTTTAAAATAAAAAGGTTTAAACAGATTTTTTTGAGTAAAAAAGGTTTAAACAGCATGGAACAGAGCGAGTGAGCATGCAGTACAAAGCTGCGTTTTTTTTTGAGAACCGCGTGAATAAATGCCAGGCCCATAACCCTGGCTGGGCTGGGCTGGGCTGGGCTGTGCCGAATCACCAAAGAAAGCCCTCGGTCCAGCTGCGTGAGAGGAAAAGGAGCTGGCCGACATCGCCGGCGGGAGGAGGACAAAATGCTGCTGGCGGAGATGCCGCACCTTGTTCCGGGCCACATTTCTGCCAGCACAGGAAGGAGGAGGCCGACGGCGATCACAGCAGGCCAAGGCGCCACTCCACGCCGACGGACGGCTTGGCGGCCGCGCGAGGCCGTCCGGGTGGGGCGCGAGAGCTTCAGAGGTGCGTGCTCTAATTGCGAACGGACCTAGTTGTTCCTCACAACCTATGCGACGTGGATTAGCGGAACCCGTATGCCCTTTGGTTGGAACTTTGCTGCGGGATCTCGAGTCGAGGCGCCTTGGATGGTGGTGACCGTGAGCAGCGAGCTGGAGTGGGCGCAAGGTGTTTGTGAAAATGCCTGCAAGAAGAAACCAGCTGCTGACCTCCAATCCCTTGAAATAAGAGGGGGAGTGTAATCTTAGTGCTGCTCAGGGTTCACATTCTCCTACACTACATAAGTTTCTTATTGCTGGTCAGATGGCACTAGTTTAGTTAAGGGTTATATCACAGTATACTTTACGCACTTTCAATCAATGCGACAGGATGTCTTTTTTATTTCTTCTAGTTAAGCGTTTGTATATTTTCTAATGTGATTTGAAGTTGCTTTTCTACATGATTTCTGTCAAACTTCACAAATGTTGTTTAGTCTGACACAATAAAGTGACCTATCTGATAAATGCTCGTGCTTATAAAAAACTCCATAGTAACTAACAGACATATTGCATGCAAAATTAAGACATATACATTCTACTCAATCGAAATGACAGTTGGCCTGGATTAAGAAACAATCGGCTTGGAGTTAGATAGTAGATAATTGTTAGTTCATATAACAAATAGTATGGCAGACCGGGAGGCCGCGCGTGGTACCCGTTCTCTAAGTATAACAAAATTTGGTTATACACTTGTACAGTTATACTACCTGTTTTTTAAGCATACAAAATTTAACTGGTTAACTTGCCTTCTTTTATGCATCCAAAATTCTTGGTGAGAAGGGTCTTCAATACGAACATTTAGATCTCTCCCATTTGCTGGAGCTACCGGACATGAAATACATTCTCTATATTAAAACAAAGCTTCTTGTTCTTCAAGGCAAAAATACCAGTTTCTTATCCAGTATACAGTTGTAAAAAGTACCCACGGCATATACAGAGATTAGACTGCTAAGTACTAGCGTCCCTCTACTACTGTAATGCTCATGTTATTTGCAGAATTTACAGTATTTTCTGCTGCTCCATCATTTCCATTGTTGTTTTCAGCAAAATACACAGACTCTTTTGGAGGTGGAAGTGATATATCTCCATTCTCCAGAAAGGACACAATTGATGACACGAGTGGCCGCGCATTTGGGCTGTCTTGAACACACAAAAGTCCAATATGGATGCACCGTATAGTTTCATCAGGTGAACAACTCCCCACAATTGACGAGTCAACAAAATCCTTTGTGTTCCCATCCTTCCATAAGCTCCATGCCTGCATCCATCATATCATATCTAACCCTTCAAAGATGCATATATTTACTATACTTGCAGAAATTCGAACATGTCATTGTACTTACAGAGGCTATAATGCTGGGGAAGTCTGCTTTTAGGTGCACAGAGCTGGTCTTTGAGCCACTCACAATCTCTAGTAGTAAAACTCCAAAGCTGTATACATCAGACTTGACAGAGAACACTCCGTTCAAAGCATATTCAGGCGACATGTAACCGCTGTTTGAAGCATGTCCCAGTTAGGAGCACATAACATAATTTTGGTCAAGCACAAGAATAATGTATAAAGATCACTCATGCAGTATATCACTCACTATGTGCCAACAACGCGGTTGGTATTTTCTTGCTGCTGATCGACACCAAATATCCTTGCTATACCAAAATCAGATATCTTAGGGCTTATTTCGGCATCTAATAATATGTTGCTTGCTTTGAGATCCCTGTGAAATATCTTCAACCTTGAATCCTGATGAAGATAAAGAAGTCCTCTAGCTACCCCTTTGATTATCTCGAATCTTATTGGCCAATTAAGCATTGATTTTCTTGTGGCATCTGCTACCAATTGCATCAATTGAGGGATGACATCAGTTATTCTGGTTGATTTCATGACTTACTGAAATTGGCAATACGTAAGCAGAACATACCGAAAAGCATGGCATCCAGACTTTTGTTAGGTAAGTATTCATATATTAATAGTTTCTCATCTCCATGGATGCAGAAGCTGAGAAGTCTAACCAAGTTTTTATGCTGCAACTTCGCAATGAGTAGTACTTCATTTCTGAACTCCAGTACTCCCTGGCCAGAACCCTTCCTAAGCCTTTTCACAGCAATTTATGTACCATCTTCTAACGTTCCCTGGACACATCCATTTTTAGGTCAAACAAGATGGAAATACAGTTATGTTGCTCGATAAAATAAAAATTCACGTTACCTTGTAAACATTGCCAAAACCTCCATGTCCAAGCTTGTTGGAGTTAGAGAAATTGTTTGTTGCAAGTACAATTTCTTTGAACCTAATAGAAGGATACTTTAAGTTTCCGTCGCAAAGTTCAACTGAACTGCTCGAAGTTCCTGACATCAGCTTCTTCCAAATTTTCTTGTTTCTTTGTTTGCCTATCAGGAACATTGATGCAAACATTATAATAAAGGAACATAGCACATAGAAATATGGAATAGCATTGGCCTGCACAATCATGCTTGAGGGAAATACACAGAGAAAAGTATGAACTGTGTTCTACCTCCCAAGCAGCAGATCCAAACAAGGCACACCCATATGATTATGAGCAAGCTTGACACGACTGGCAGTGTAATTTTTAAAACAGTGCTCTTCCGCTTTTTATCTGCCAAAATTCAGTCTGTGAGCAATTATGATTTAAAGATATTCTAAATAGTTAGTTTCACAAGCCAAATACTTCTTGCAAGTAGAACTACCTGCACATTGTCTCACTCTCAAGCAATCTATTTGTTTCACATGAACATTTGCATCACGAGTATGCTAACATTTTGGACATTCAAAACTTTTGCTTGACACTTAAAATTAAAATCTCACACAACATGTTTTGTTGAATTGGATGGAGTGGTTGTCATTCCCAATTTTTGTATACAATATAATCAGATGGCATAGACAACTTATGCCAAAACTTGAAGGTTTCCTTCTATAGGTATGTATATCTTGTATATTGACTTGGATTGTATGAACTTGTAGGAGCAACTACATTTTCTATTAATAGGAAATAGATAGTAACCCAAATTCAAGTCCAATAAAATAGGACTCGAACGAGGGCGGTGGGACTGTACATTCACTCTCCCGCCCATATGAGCTAGGCTTATTTCCTATACATTGACTGAGATTGGATATATATAGACTTTGGAACTACTATGTTAGCTGCTGGCCAAATGTTTCCAGCCACCTCAGATGTCTGAAACATGTATTAGAAGTTGTTCCTTGATAAATTATTCAGATGGAAGTGTTTTACATACTAACAACTTCATAAACTTGACTGCAGTATTGCCAACTCCTGCATGCTCATATTTTCATTCTGCATCCAGTTGCTGCTAATCTGCACCCTCCAATTGGATAAACTGTTATGTTTTCGTATTAAAAATATTGTAATGATTCACTGATAGCATATATGCTGCGCCAAACTGTTCCATCATGGCATTACCAATTCTTTACCCTCTAATATTTGCCCGCCACTACTAATTTAAACCTTACTTGTACTGACATTGTAAATAATACTAAGGGAGATATTACTGGAGCTCCATTGGACCCATAAAATAGAGGGTATATCTACTAACGCAAGCAGAGAAACAGAGACAGTAAACTGTACCACTCAATCCATTAACCCGGATATAGAGGTTTTGCCCTTGTCCAATGAGCTTCTCTGTGTCAATCAAATCTCCGTTCCATAATAGGCACCTAGTTTCATCCCCATTGATATCCTTGGTGCTCGTATTGGCGAAAGCATACGCCGTGCAGGAGCAGTTGCTGGTGCATTCTGCTATGCATTCATCTAAGCTTATATTCTTGACATGCAAGGACTCGTGGGGAACCTTCATGCTTGGCAAATTTAAGAAGCCATCCCGTTGACCACATCTTAGTGCTTCCATCCGGTGGCATCCCTGCGAAAACCTGTGCCCCGTCCAGTCTTGCTTGTTGTTTGGCTCAAAGCCATCAATACACTTGCATGTTACAATAGGCCGCGTGTTGTCGCAGTAACCAAATGGACCACAGTAACCAAATTTGTTGCATTCCTGTTTAGGTTCTGATCGCAGGTCAGCCCATTTGGACATGTTGCTATTCCAGGTTCGTAACTTCATCTTTCCTGAGTAGTCCATCTTCAGTAGCACTAAGGAGACACTTGGTTCTGGTAGTCCAAAGGAAATGTACACCTCATCATCAATAGTATTCAGTGTGAAGTGAATTGTGGACTTGACACTCTCGACGTACCGCCCTACTAACAAATAGTTATTCCACGCTGGACTTCGCCAGTATGGTGTCGAACCATTCCATGAAAAACGCCGCAGAAACTCATCAGGGTGTGCACTATATGAGAAGTTGCCCGGGGATGGGTCCTGGGTGTTTCTCCAAGAGACGAGCCGTTGTAGTCCATGCGTCTTGTGGGTGATCCTGAGGTTCATACCTGGAAGGAGAGTGTCGGTCGGATAATCGAAGCTTTGCCATAAGATGATGCCCTGTGATGACCGAAGGATAAAATTCCCATTGTTATCAAGTGTGGCTTCTCCACCAGTTGCCTCTGACGATGAATTCCCTGCGGCGCTGATATCTGTCATCCAGAGAAGCTGGCCATTGGTGTCTGACAGGGCCAGATTGGATCCGTTTGTGAAGGCCAGTGTTACAGAAGAAGGATCAGCGATCGGCATAGCACGATTGGCAACCCACACAACATTGTCTTTGGGTATGTTCTTGTACCACATTCCGACGTAGTAATGTTTTCTGCCGGAGCTGGACGGGGAGAAGAATCCCAGGGCGAAAGTGCCGTCGTCGGAGGTGATGGTGCTTCCAGCAGAAAGCGGCTTGTCGGGAAGAAGGCGGCTGCCGGATGATGCACAGAATGGGAATAACCAAAATGACCAACAAACAAGGCAGATGATTTTGTGTATGGGAAAGGGGTCCATTGCTGTAGCGAACTATGGAACTGGTATAATGGAAGCAAAGCAGTGGATGAGTTGCCTTTGGACAATGCAAATCAGAACTCCTGGGAGAGGCAGAGTCAGTCAAGCTTATTATTTGTGGCCCTTTTCCGACAGGAAGTTACTGGGAAAGTGGGAACCTTGGAAGTAGTCAAGGAGATATATTTACTAGGAAGTTTGAAAATGTTGGGTTGTGGTTGTTATCATCTGGACTATGTCGGACTAGCCTTTCTCAGCAAATAGAATAGCATTTACTGTTCTTTTAGGTGTGACTGCTGGGTTTTCTTGTTTAAATGTGCTGGTTGCTGGTACAATGTTAGTTGGATTGCATATTTTATGAACAGAACAAACCCCTTGTTCCGGTTTTAGTATGTTATCTTGTTTTTTTTTAAACGAACCTATCTTTGTGCGTATAGGTTGCAGGTAAATGTGACCATCAGTGGTGCAGGAATTTCCATGGTCTTCCCTTTGGGCTTGCATCATTTATTGTTTGACCATGTAAACTATAACTGGATAAATTAAAAACACGGACAGATCAGCTCATTAAGAAGGACACAATTTGTTTTCCTTTGGGTTTCAGAAGAACATCATTAGGCCCTGACTGGATGTACAAAGGGACCTTGCGCTTGTTTCTTAAAAATGTTAGGTCAAACTCTGTGGGTGAACTCGCACATTCATTCTGGTCTTTGCAATTATAAAGTTTGCCAGCTACACATTTGAGCGTGCAGTCTTGCCCACATTTGCGCCCCTAGCTTTGCAAGAAAAAGCATTTTTTCTGCTGTCTTGTGCAACTGTCTGAATAGAGTGCATCACCTGTTTAGTGTCTCCTCATTTACCTGAAAAGATCGTATCACCTGAAAAAGGATATTTTTTAGATGTTGATGTATTTATGTTATTGCAGATGCTCACAGTGCATTTCTTCCATCAAAATGTATGACTCGGAAATGATTTTTTGCACCGGAGGAGGTGAAAGCTCTGAGATTGCAAGGCTGGAGCAACTCTGTATAATTTGCACACATGGGTAGCACTGTAGCAAATCAGAGGTAGATTCAGCAGGTATTCTTATGCTTGACTAATCGGGACACCTATGTGCAAGTGATCATCTGGCCTTGTTTTGCCGAGTCATCTGGCACTAGAACTACCACTTGCTTTTTACAGTGAATGTTCAGGGTACTGATCTCTTTTTGAGTAGTGTAAAACTGATAACCATGTTCATCTGGCACTGCAGCCATGTCATAGCCGACTCTCTAGCTTCAGAGATCGTTTTTGGCAACAGGCATGGTTTTACTGCTGACTGGTAAGTGGTTATGTACCCTTTATGTAGGATCCTCCAAATTATGCACGTGTTCGACGCTATTATATTTTGCACGGAAATTCAGAGAGCACGCCCATTTCCTTGAACAACATAATGAGTAGGAAACATACTGAACTCAATCTCTGAAAACAAACACAGTGGCGCCTATATTCAGTTGGCCTACAATTTCAATGTTTTGTAGGCGAAACACAGTTGGCCTACAGCGATTCTTTTGGATATTGTGCTAAATTATGGACACTTCATGCTATCATGAGAAGAGTATTTGGATACTTTAGCCAAGTAGGCTTACTCTGGTTAAAAAAAAAACATAAGCTTCTTTTGTTCACATAGGGTAGCTTTGTGTACATACAGTGCCAGGTCCCATTTCTGGCTAGCTAGAGCACACACGGTCATCTATTCATGACTACGGGTTTTGAGCGCGCACACAATCATTTAACTGGCTCATGGTCCGAAGCATCTTGTACTGACATAATTCTTGCTTGGTCTCTCTTGCAGTAACTTAACTGATCAGGCCTGTTAATGTTTGTTTTTCTTTGGCAGGCTGGGGGTTCATGGTTGTCGGCGTCTTGTTATTCTAGCCTAAGGAGACTTTGTTTTGTCGCCCCTAGTAATTCTGTACTACCTACGTCGTGTAGTCGGTTCATCTTGTAGCGATTTAGGAAGATGTTTTTCTTCCTTCTTGTAGAAGCGTAACGTTTTTTCCTGCCTGGATGTATCTCTGCTGCATCGGTGTTTCATGTGTCGTTTTAATATCTTGTGAATGAAAAAAATGTTTTATGAACAGAACAGACACCTTGCTTCAGTTTTGCTGGTTTTCTGAAAATAACCTATCTTTTGTGCGTATATACATGAGATTGCAGGTGAATGTGAGCATCACTGTGCAGGAAATTCAGTTTCCCTTTGTAGTTGCTTCAACTATAGATGTAGTGGAGTGACATGCACATTTATCCATGGCCTCTATGACTATAGAAGTTCGCCAGCCACGCGTTCGAGTGTGTAGTCGCACCCGAGATTGCGCCCCTAGCTTTGCAAGAAAAACGAAAATTTTGGCTGTCATGCGCAACTATGTATCTGAAAAACATTCAGTGTCTTATATGCTAGTCATCATGCTATTGCAGATGTTCACAGTGCACTTCTTCCATCGCAAATGTATTACTCACAAATGATTTTTCCGCTGGATCGGAGGAGGGGAAGGCGCGACCATATATACTCGTCGAGATGGCAAGGCTGGAGCAACCCTGTACAAGGTGCACGCCTGGGTAGCACTGGGGCAGAGAACATATTTGGCTAAAGAAGCAACAAGAGGAATGATGGCTATGTAGTATGTGCACGGGTAACCCTGGCAAGAGCGGCTAATTGCCTACACTCTAGGTGGAAAATTGCAACGGGTGAGTACATCTTAGTCTGGGCGATCCGACACCGACCTTATCCTAAAGGAACTCGAAGGTTCAACTAAGGATAGAAGCGCATATTGAAGACGCTTTTGCAAGATGGATATCATTACATCGTACCATTACATAATAGTTGGGGATACATACAAGAGGCATATAATGCCACATGAATACAACTTCATCATACACAAGATCAACATCCGACTACGGATGAAACACAAACAGAAACTCAAATGACATCCACCCTGCTAGCCCAGGCTGCCGACCTAAAACCTATCCCCTGATCGAAGAAGAAGCAGAAGAAGAACTCCAAAACAAGTAACATCGCTCTCGCGTCATGATCATCGCAATACATGTACCTGCAACTGTTGTTGTAGTAATCTGTGAGCCACGAGGACTCAGCAATCCCATCACCATGGGTATCAAGACTAGCAAAGCTTAATGGGTAAGGAAGGGGTAAAGTGGTGAGGTAGCAGCAGCGACTAAGCATGTATGGTGGCTAATATACACAAATAAGAGCGAGAAGAGAAACAAGCGGTACGGTCGTGAAGCTAGCAATGATAAAGAAGTGACACTGAACTTCTACTTACGTCAAACATAACCCAAAAACCGTGTTCACTTCCCGGACTCCGCCGAAAATAGACCATCACGGCTAAACACGCAGTTGATGCATTTTAACTCGAATCTGGTGTCAAGTTCTCTATAACCGGATATTAACAAATTCCCATCTGCCACATAACCGCGGGCACGGCTCTCGAAAGTTTATACCCTGCAGGGGTGTCCCAACTTAGCCCATCACAAGCTCTCACGGTCAACAAATGATATTCCTTCTCCCAGGAAGACCCGATCAGTCTCGAAATCCCGGTTTACAAGACATTTCGACAATGGTAAAACAAGACCAGCAAGACCACCTGACTGTGCCGACAAATCCCGATAGGAGCTGCACATATCTCGTTCTCAGGACACAATGGATGAGCAATCCGTACAACTAAAACCAGACCTCAAGTTTCCCTGAGGGGACGCTGCAAAGGGCTCTAGTTTGGACCAGCACACAGAGGAGCACT